>NC_091117.1:40152500-40405000 GCF_040183065.1 Periplaneta americana | reverse complement strand
AGTAAATAAGTAAATAAATAAATGTATTAAATATTTACTCAGGTTAACAGGTCCACCATTGGCAGGTTGAGTTTTGGAGTTGATATACAGAGGCTAATATTTCGCATTAGGTACTGTATTACGCATGCATATCCTTAGGACCCTACGTTTTAAATTTGAAATTAAAATTTGTTCGTTTCTGTTTTACTATTTCTAAATCAGTACATAAAGGTATGCCAGTGATGCCGTGCGGCGTATGAGTTGCATGGAAGTAGAGCACACGCACTTTCTTGATTTCGGCACGAGGAGGAGGTGATGTACCCAGCATCACTTTCCGTCCGCCTTTTACCCCCGGAAAAAAGCCGGTACTCATTTTGGTGAGTAGCCGAATGCACCTCGGAGCGTATTAGAAGTTACGATGACGAAAAAATTCAGACACTATCCGGGATCTTTCAGTCCGTGGTCCTTTGATATACCAACTGAACTAACACTGCTCCAAATCAATACGAAACTGTAATTGATTAGTTTCTATGAATACGGAAATCGTGTGAATGGCTGTGTGAAATAATTTCATATAACCATTCTCTCTGTCGTACGTATGTTACATTAAAAATGGAGAAAAAGGGCTAACCGTCTCTGTCCACACATAATCAATAACTGACTCAACGGAATTAATGTCTCACCACTGACACGGTCAACTAAGCTTACAAAACACGAATGCGCTTGTATTTCAACGTATGAATAGAAAATATAGTTCGTAGATCGTTGATTCTATGCCCTATATTAGGGCAAATTTATTGAGGTAAACCCCAAAGAGCGGAGACATAGTACAAGAAATTGAAGGGACAGCCTACAGAACACAAAACCTTATATGACATGTTAGCTATGAGGTCAAAAAAGGCAATTTAGTTCAGGGAAGTAACGTACAGTACCTAGGGTGTAAACGGTTGTTGTTTTTTTAAATTATGGTTTATTTAACGACGCTCGCAACTGCAGAGATTATATCAACGTCGCCGGTGTGCCGGTATTTTGTCCCATAGGAGTTCTTTTACATGTCAGTAAATCTACTGACATGAGCCTGTCGCATTTAAGCACACTTAACCATAGGTCATCATCATCATCTGCCACTACAACCCTGGGTGGGTTTTGCCGCTCTTACAACAGTCCTCCATTCTGTCCTATCTTCAGTCTTCTTTCTCCAATCCCTCACTCCCATTATTTCTAGGTCCCTGATGACCCCATCCAGCCATCTCTTCTTAGGTCTTCCTTTCCTTCTTCTGTTGTGGACTTTCCCTTGTAGTATTCTCTTGGGAATTCTGTTTTCGTCCATTCTCTGTATGTATCCCAGCCATCTCCTAAACCATAGGTAATATCATATAATAGGACCAGAACATTTTGATAACTAAGATACTGTTCTGTTTTGTCTTTCTGTCTCATTTAAACATTTATAATGTTATTCATTTCAATGATGTAGGCCTATGTTATTCAAAGTTAGGAAATCTTTCCACGCCGACCAAATGCTATTTCGAGAATGATGAGCGAGACTCGAATCGCACGAGAATGACGAGGCGAGACTCGAAAGACAAATGCGACGAACACAGCGAGCGAGAACGGTAGTTGGTTTTGTTTATCTCTACTGTTTGTAATAGTTGGAACAAGTTTTCGGACATTTTCTTCCATTTGTAAGACTGAAGATCTTAACTTGCCGAAAATGGTCCATTTGCCGGAATTTTCTCATTCCTGTCAAAGATAATAATTTTGAGATGTTGGAATGAGATAGTTCTCCTTATGTTTCTTACCTGACTTCAAATTGAATGTTCAAGCAGTTGAGCAGAATATCAGCACTGATCCTTATTCTGAGAACACAGCAGTCGAGTGTTGCAGACACAATCTGGGAAATTTGCATGAGCTGTCTTCTCTGCAGACGTCCTGCCTATCAACTTCCCCAAGAAAGCCTTCCCCCTTCTACAGCGACGTAACTTCCAGCTAATAGTTGTTGAAATGTTTACGTTGTTCCCAAGCGACAGATGCTGATATAGGCTACATAAACATTACTTTTATAAATATTGTCGTTAGATGTACTGCATATTCAATGCAATTATACACTTAGTACCACTTTCAGTCTTCTTCCTGTACTTTATACATATAAGAAGCGAGAACAGATTGAGATAGAACAAACCAATAGTCGCCTTCGGTGACGGTTACCATGTTGGTCGTTGGACCCAAGGTTTGCGTGTTCGAACCCGCCGATGGCGATGGATTTGAAGAGGCGATAAAATTCTTAACATGACTTTGTCTTTGAGTCCCTTGTTGTAGATTTATGATAGGTAAAAATATCCTGATAGATGACTCCAGGTAAAATTTGTCGGTTATCTCCCGCCCTCGTTGAATTTGACGGTGAATAATCTCTACAGTTGAGAGCGTCGTTAAATAAATTATTATTACTGCTATTGCTAGATCTGCTACTTTACAATTGTGAAGTGAATGCCAGACAATCCAATGGAAATCCTAAGACTGATATTGCCAGACCAACTCACTATTACCAATTTCAGCGGCTATAGATTGCGTCGCAGTTAATACAGCATCGTTCAATGAAAAAGATGTCATGGGGATTAGTAGAATCCCTATAATTACATGGATCGCTTAAGTGGCAGGAGGTTTTGTGATTGTATTGGTTTGGATGTGTACGAAATAAATTAAAGATCATTATTCAATGGCGAAGGAAGATTTTAATAGAAAGAGAAGCATCTTCTGCGGACATCTGGAAAAAGAACTAAGGAAGAGAGACTAGTGAAGTGCTTTGTGTGGAGTGTGGCATTGTATGGGCAGAAACATGGACATAACGACGAAGTGAAAGGAAGTGACTAGAAGCATTTGAAATGTGGATATGGAGAAGAATGGACCATGTGAAGTGGACAGACAGAATAAGAAATGAAACTGTGTTGGAAAGAGTGGGTGAAGAAAGAATGATGCTGAAACTGATTAGGAGGGGAAAAATTATTGGTTGGGTCACTGGCTGAGAAGAAACTGCCTACTGAAGGATGCACCGGAAGGAATGGTGAACGGGAGAAGAATTCGGGGCAGAAGAAGATATCAGTTGATAGACGACATTAAGATATTATGGATCATATGAGGAGACAAAGAGGAAGGCAGAAAATAGGAAAGACTGGAGAATGCTGGGTTTGCAGTGAAAGACCTGCCCTTGGGCAGAACACTATGGTTAATAATAATAATAATAATACATTTCCTTTAGAAAAGGTTTTTCTGACGTTAATAATTATTCTTATTTCTTATTCGTTGGTGTATTATATATAATATGAAAGTGACAAAAAAAAATTCAACGATTCTTGAAGTTGAGCGCCATTTTGTTCTTCTGGCCTAAAAGAAAAGGCCCATTAATATAAATTGGTTCGTAGTTACTGAATATGAAGAAAATCCGTCCAGTAGTTTGTGAGAAATCGCTGTACACAGACAGAAGGGAAAAACCACTTTTTCGGTGTCCGGAATGCTGAAAACGTGTACCATCTCGAATTCCATTTTTACAACATAACAATAATTTCTCTTTCATAATCTTATAATGGTAAACAGAAGAAAAGTTCGAGGCAGAAGAAGATATCAGATGATAGACAACGGATCAAGTACTATCTTGCACATAAACCGAAGAATGTAATATAATAAGCATGCAAATTTTAAATTTCTAATGGCTACAGTTGATTTGATATTTAATATGAAAAATAAAGGGTGGGCTATCAGTAATTCCGTGTGCCCCCCCTCTTCTGGAAAAGTCAAATGTAAAGCATATTACCTGTCACTTATTCTGCGAAAAAAAGAAATGCATTGTGGCATGTTCTGCATCTGCAGCTGATTTTCTGCAAATTCTTCTTGTGATATCTTGATTTTCTGGCTGAAGTGATTCCAATGTTGATGTGTTTGATGTAGACGTGAATTCTGCCTGATTTTTTTCTCATAGCACTGAAGAGACTTCCAGTAGAAGTCAGTGTGGGACACACTTAGTGCTGCGAACATAATATTACTTAATGTTTTATACAGTATTTACTATTTACTTGTCCATCTTAATTTCTGGAATCTGCAGCTTTGGCCCTATTTGTATCTGTTCTGGAAAAGTGTCGCATTGGTAACCTGCAAATTCCTCTTTAAGTCTGTAATGTTCACTTTCATTAACCAAATTTGGGAATTTATAAATAAAATATTCAGAAGCTGAAATATGAAACATCTTTTCTGTGTGAAATATCTATAACTTCTGCATTTTGGAGAAATTCATCCTCAATTGGAAATGTCTTTAACATATTTCCCATGTGAATGCAAGGTAATCTATGGCGAATCCTCGGCCTCATCTCGCCAAATATCATCTCGCTATCACCAATCTCATCGACGCTAAATAACCTAGTAGTTGATACAGCGTCGTTAAATAACCAACTAAAAACATATTTCCCCCCCCTTTTTTTTTAGAAAAACTATATATGTGAACTGTAAGTAACCTCATTAATTTCAGGGGGTTATTATTTGAGATATTTCAAACAAAAAAGTTTAATACAGTTTTGCTTCCTTTTCGAGATAAAAATTGTTTTATATGCAACATTTCATAGCATGTTTTAGGAAAGCCATTGAATTAATTTCCAAAATGCTCAGTCAATTTAAGAGAGCGATGTATTATGATAATAAACTGTTGAAAGAGTTGTAGTTTAGTCCATTAAATAATGTAGAAATTTGATCCGAACAAATGTAACTTTTCGTTCTGCAAAGGAATTTTACGTTACATTTGTTCGGATCAAATTTCTACACATTTAAAGGACTAAACTAAAATTCTTTCGATCATTTATTATCATAATACACTGCTCTCTTAAATTGACTGAGCATATCGGGAATTAAATCAATGGCTTTCCGAAAACACGGTATGAAAATGTTTCAGATAAAACAATTTTTATCTCGAAAAAGAAGCAAAAAACGAGCAAAATTGTATTAACATTTTTTTGTCCGAAATACCTAGAAAATATCTCAAAGAAAAACCGTCTGAAATTAATGACATTACTTACGGTTCACCCTGTATAAATAGCCGTGATTTGCTTTTCCGTAAAGTCGCAATTGTGGGGTGAAATCCGTGATATTTACGCAAAATTCGTAATAGTTTAATTTAAATACATATAATGAAAAAATATTTACATATTCTCTCATTGCTCCTACCTCTGATAAGATTTCGTTTTTTTTAGTTAAAGTAGTTTAAATACACAATATATATTGTGTACAGAATGCAAAACCTGTAGTTTTACATAATATTTTCCCCGTATTGAGAGTACCCACATACATGCGCTGCAGTCGTTAGGAAATAGTTGTAGAATTTGAGAATTTTAACTTTTAACAATCTGAGACAAAGTGACATATATTTGTATAAGTATTAAGTGAAAAAATGTAATTTCAAATTTATCTGGTATTTAAATGCGCGTGCGACTTATTTAGAAGACGTTGCAGTGAGGTAATGCACAGAGGTTCATGGTGGAAATATTTATTAAAAATTCCAAGTTGTTTGTAAATTTTAGAAAATGACAAAATAGATTGCATAAAGTATATATTAACGACGCAAAACTAAAAAATGACCTAGAGTTCTAAATGGGATTTATTTTTTAATTAAATGTTTCTGTAATTGGGGAGGCATGATCAGAATTTATAAATAAAATATTACACGTGGCATTAAAATCCGGGTCCTGATTATGAATATTATTTAGATCATGGGAATATGATGTTTTCATTCCTACATTAAGGCTATGGATCGATAAAAATGGTGTCATTTTAAGCTCATTAAAATTAAATTGAAAGGGAATGGTGCATGGACGTGTTGCAGCATGTTCTCATTTATCAGTCATTTTCTCAACTTTCTGATTTTCAGCACATTTTAGACTTCAAAATGCTCTTCTAATGAACAAAAGTTTTCTTCAAATGGTTGAAATTATGCATAATGTTCATAAAATAAACTGACAGATCCTTATATCCTTTCATTGTACTGATTAAAATATTATAAACATCAATTGTTGATGTTGTATTGGTGAGGGGGGGGGCTAGAATGTTAATTTTTTCTCAAAAACATGCTTTCTAAATGCAAAAAGCATAAATGTGTCATTTTTCTTATTCATGTATAAGGAATAGAGGATTTTTTTCAAGGGGAAAACAATTTGAATTATGAAAGAGCAATAATTTATACGATGCTAATACAATAAAAAAATTACTTGAAATATCATAATGAAAATTTGTATGATGCACGCCCATATAGCCTGTAATGTGATAAAAATTTCAGTTTCATAAGACGGAAAATTTAAAAGTTTAAAATTTCAGAGATCCATTGCCTTAATTGAAAATGTTGAAAGGTATTATATATATACAATTAAAATACACGTGTAAATATAATAAGCTTTTTTTTTATTATTTGCACATACATTAACCAGTGGTTTGTGGTTTTCACAATAAGCTAGACCAGAGCTTAATTTCTTCAAAAGCTTTAAATGAAAATTACAAATCTCCTATTGGAGACGTTCAGAATATTTTGTTCTCTTTCCAAGGTGACCGAATTCGTTTACACTGGCCACTAAGAAATTAAAAATAGAAAATAAACCCTGGTTATTACATTCCATGAATATTGACAATGGAAGACGTAATTGGTCGCTTGCTATACTCCTACCAACCAATCACGGTAACCTTTTCCTTTGTACCATTTCCACTGCCAACGGGACTGTCTTTCACACGGACACAGTCAGACATAAAACAATCCTCAGTATTAACTTCGCCATGCCATTAAATACACTTAACACTAACGTAGTTTGCAGTAATACGATTTCTGAAATCTCAAAACATTACGAATAGCTTACACCATTTCTTTAATGAAAATTATTTCAATGTTTTGCACCAAATACAGTCAACTATAACTTGTGTTTAACATCAAAACTTAAAATTATGAAATGCACCAAATGAAATTATTAAAAAAATTACTTTTATTAAAAAGTATGTGTTAAAAGACTCTAAAGCTCCAATTATACATAATTTGGTCTTATGATATTGCACTTCATATTCTAGATTGAATTTACTGTCATTCTATGACAATTATGCAAACATGTTTATTAATATAACAGCATAATAATAAAAATAAAATTTTGGCCATCCTGACAATACTACACTATATATGACCTGACTTAGTCTAAACGTACACATAGCTAGATCTGGACATATCTCTGGAAGTGGAGTGAAAGCGAAACAGTGAAATTCAAACAGACCTTGAAGGTTAAAATACGACAGACACTAATACAGGAAAATTATTTATATTTTTAAAAAATAATTATTACATTTATGAGTTTCAGTGCTAGGTCAAAAGGACAATTTAAATGTATCAAATCCGAAAATGAAAGTACTTTGAACAGAACAATATAATTTTTTTATTAATATGAAGTGATAATGTTTAAAATGAAAGTTTTCATTTTACGAAGCAAAAAAAAAGTATCATTAATTTTTATTTACTTTATAAATGCAACTTACGAAATGCAAACTTCCTGGAATCAATTCATCACATATCGGGAATCCTCAACACTGACACAACCTTTTACAAAGGGAACATAACATCATTTATTGCATTTGACCCTGCAGACACTATCAACAATGAGGTATAATAAAATTGTGGGAATAAGTTACAAATGTATTTTAAGGAAATATTTCATCTGAACAGAAGACCTCTTTCAAGGCGCCAACTTAAATCTCTCTACCTGACATAAGTTACACTAGACTCTTTTAGTACTATCGCCAAGCTCAAAAGTCTTAACCCATTATCATTTTATGTGGGTATAAAAACATCTAATTACATGAAATAACAATCTGCTTACAAACATGATTGTTCCGTTTATCTGAAATGAAAATATACTTATCGTGCAATGGAGTGAGTCAATGTTAAAAAAAATAACCACATTTTTCTGGTTTAAAGCCATAAGTCTTATCCAGTGATATGAAAAATGAATGAAAAATCAGATTTGTGCTTATAAAATATGTAGACACAGATAATTCTTACATTTTTGGATTCAACTTTTGTGTGTAAATATGTAATTTTACAGTACAACATGATTGATATTTCAACCTATACAGTATATTCAGTAAGACGGTGACATAAGACATTGTTTATAAAGACTCGCACACTTTCTTGATCACATTAGTTATCTTTCTTTTGACCTAGTGTATATAGTGATAGAAAATCAGACACATGTGTAAACGGCTCAGCCATTAGCTATCGAAGATCAATAAAATCAATATTTCAGTGAAATACTAACAGCAGGCTATTATGAAACAGTTTGTCCAATAATGATTGACTTTTGCGAATTATATTCCAAAATAATTTTTTATATAGTTTAAAAGAAAGTAACGAAAAAAAAAATATATATATATCAATAAGTGTCTTTCGAATAAAGCAATCTGACTAAACTGGATTTATAAACATCTTTTGAATTTTGGACTTCGTCCATTTGATATAGCAAACACTGGTTTTGGCGATTTTTTTTAGAAGTAGCTCTAGTTTATTGATAAAAATTTGGAAAGAATTAAATGACTAGAAAGAAAACTGAACATTATCATTAAGATGTGAACACATTGTATGGTTTACCCAAGATTTCAGTACTTAATAAACCTATATGACAATAATGCTACTTCCTGACTGTTAATGACAACGCCTCAGACCAAGTGCTTGCATCTATTATCGATTAACTTCTTATTGCCAAGACTTCTTGGATCGTATTAATGCATACTGGCCCTCCCTACGGGGCTCCTTTACAAACACAAGATAAGGTTTTCAGAATCTATATCTCTGACAGACTAATTAAGCTACAACACCTAATATTGACAACCAGTTACATGGCACGTACCACTCATATTTCTTTCTATTATAGCTACATACATGCTGAAAGTTCTATATACAAATCAGTAATGTATATAACTGCTCATTTTCATAAGGAACTTGCCAGTTAGTGGCGGTACAACAGTAAGACTACAGTATTATTTTTTACAGTATTGGTATTTTAAAATATATACAATGCATGCACATGGTGAACATACTCTTTCTCAAAGGTTCGATTTGGTACTCGGCATCCTACAGCCCGTTTTGTGCATGAAATAATACAAGTACCTACATAAGTGTATAAAGTAAGTAAACAAATGTTGAGAAAAACGAGCAACTTCTTTTAGAATGAGACTGTTTAAGTCCAGTCCAAAAACAGGCATAATAAAAGACACTGAACACTGATTTCTCTTTCCAATTTTCGTGCTTAGACTCGATACGAAGTCGCAAGGGCTGACATTATTGCTTCGTGAAGTCTTTGTCATTTAAAACTGTGCCAGTTCCATGATGCACACAATTAGAGCAAATGATCAAAAGTTTTGATTTGCTGGGAATGGAAAACTGTTTTGCCTTACAGGCCTGAATACCACATTTATCACAGACATTTTTGAGGTTTCGACAGCTAGCTAGAAGGTCAGTCTGTGAGATCATTTAGAACTATACCTTCTTACTCTTGAGAAGTCTTATTACGAAGCTCTAGCGTAGTGGATGACGGACCTGGACCGGACGGACACCACTTCAGGCTCTGCCGTCTCCATGGACTTGAGTATCATTTTTGAGCGTTTTCGTGGGGGGAGGATCAGAGCCTCCCTGCTGACTGTAGCGAGGTCGATGGGGTCTGGTGAGGTAGAAGGTACTGGACTCACGGGGTTGCTGCTCGGAGGTGTCAGCAGAGGATCCTGCTCCTCTACGAGGACCGAGGACTCTATTTCTGGCTCCTCTGGCTCTTCTGGCCTTCTCCTCCTGCTGCTGCTGGCGGTACTGCAGCCACTGCTGGAGCTGCTGCTGCTACTACTGGAACTACTGTAGGCTGGTGTGAGAGGCAGACTAATGTGAACTGGTTCTTCCAGGTACTCTGGAGGCGGCAGCTGGAAGTGATACGGCGATGACCGCCGTTGCATGGAGGCCAAGGGCTCCGGGCACAGGTACACAGAAGGTTCGGTGACCGGCAGAGCCGGCTCTTCTTCCTGGCGTCTTCTAAAGACCACGATGTCGTCATCGTCGCGGTCCTCAGTGCCTGGAAGAGGCGACAGACTCCTGCCTTCGGACGCTGCGGCGGCGACGGCCAACAGCACCGGATTGACGCCAGAAGTGGACGCCGAGGAGCGCTGCTGGTAAGGAGCACCGCTGGGGTAGAGGTAGTAACAAAGCTCCCGCATATTGGGGTGCGGTTGTTGTTGTTGTTGTTGCTGCTGCTGCTGCTGTTGTTGCTGATGATGATGATGATGATGTTGCTGCTGCTGCTGATGATGATGATGTTGCTGCTCGTGCTCTTGCTGAGGCAGAGGCGGGGGCGGGGAGAATTGCACAGCTGTGGACGGGGATGTGGATCGTACCTCCGCGGGGTCGAATTCACTTTGTAAGGAGGGAACCCTAGGCGGGGGCTCACAATCGCTGTCCCCCTTGTTCTCCTTATCGCTGCTGGACGACGCGCACGAAGACTCCCCCATATCCGCATTCTGTCTTACGGCAGAGGACACCGGGGGAGGCTGGGGGCTACGCGCCGCGGCCGTGGACTCCGAGTGGCTCTTAATGTGGACCTCCATACTTTTCTTGGACGTAAATGTCTGGCTGCAGATAGTGCACTTGTACACTTTCTCCCCATAATGCGCCACCTGATGCAGCTTGAGCACGTGGTTATACCCGAACGCTTTCCCACAGATATCGCAGGAGTAAGGTTTTTCCCCGGTGTGTGTGCGGGTGTGCACCTTCAGTTGTTTAGAACAGGTGAAGCCCTTCCCGCACGCCGCACACACGTACGGCTTCTCACCTGTGTGAGTGCGCATGTGGATCACGAGTTGCCCGCTCTGTATGAAGGTTTTGGCGCAAACGCCGCACTTGTGGGGGCGTTCTCCCGTGTGGATCCGCATGTGGCGATGCAGCTTACCGCTGTGTTCGAACGCCCTGGCGCAAATATCGCACTTGTAGGGCCGCTCCTTGGTGTGGATGCGTCGGTGAACGCTCAAGTTCTCCTTCACCGAGAAGGACTTGCTGCAGTACTCGCACTGGTACGGTTTCTCCCCCGTGTGCGTTCTGTAGTGCCGCGTGAGGCGCGCCGGGACGGCGAACGTCTTGCCGCAGATGTTGCACTGGTAGGGATCCTCGCCCTCCTTGCCGTGAGAACGCAGGTGGTTCTGGTAAGTGTTCTTCTGCGGGAAAGTCTTATGGCAGAAAGAGCACTCGTACACCTTGTCGGCGGGCACCGTCGCCGCTGCTGTGGGGGATGACGACTCCACGACGGCCGCTGCCGCCGCCTCCTCGAAGGCCTGGGTGAGCGAGAATACGGGCAAGTCCGGGCTGCAGACGAGACGTTTGACGGGGGCTTCCCGCTCCTCCGGGTGCTGCTCGGGCAACATCGGGCCCCCGGCGCACTCCACGCCGCGCTCCAGCTGCCCTCCGCCTCCGCGGCCCGATCCATCTTCCGTATTGAAATAGCCCACCATCTCGGACACTCGGCTCCACAGGTTATCTGCAACAGTGCAAACATATAACGTAAATAAAAACATGTAACATATCCTTCACATTTCCTTTAAGGGGACACTCAACTTAAAAATTGGAGAAAAGTGTCATAGAAATGAAAAATTAAATTTCTACACTAATTTACAGGACAGAACTAAATCAATACGCAGAATTCTTCCCCTATTCATTGAGAAGTCACAGTCAAATGCACAAAGCCAAAAAATAAAAAATGACAATTAAAAGTGATATTTCAATTAATGATTGATTAAAAATTGAAATATTTGTTATTTTGAAAATTATTGGATATCTAATTGGCTGAGATTTTGCATGTTACTTTCCATGTAAACTTTTTCTCCAAATTTGAAAAAGATTGGTCAAATAGGAAAAAAAGTTCCAAAATATAGTTGAGTGTCCCCTTAATAGGAACAAAGAATAAAATACACATGAATACGATAATGTCTCGTATTGGATAACATTTTTACGTAGTTATGTATATAATGCAGGCCTAAATACGGCATATCCTGTGTTTTTAAAATAATTTAATTTAAAATGTTTAAAAATGAAACGATAAATCACAGTAAAATATTCGTATTAAAGAAATAGTTCTCGAAATTAAATCGTTAGACTGAATTAAAAATATTGAAACAAAATCTAGAATTGTTTAAATTTATAGTTAGCAAATTTTCAAATATTATATTAATTTTGTTTCTATGCAGACAAAACACATTAAAAGTGTAGATGTGTTTGTGTGTGTGGAAATGTGTTAGAATCCACCTTCAAAATATAATATAGAGAATAATTTTTTTGATGCAATCCAGTAATATATTCTGAAAAAATAAAACTGTAAAATGTACTGTAAACCGTCAATTTGTAGAAAGATATAAATAACTGATGCAGTTACTCTTATTAATATTAAATTAAATTGAATTGGCCATTTTAACAAGCAAAAATTCAACATATATCATATAAAATCACTCACTGCAGCTTTGAGAATAATTTACTAAGTGAATAACCATACTAGAACCTAACAGTAAATAATCTACCTACATCAATAACAGTTTTATCCAAAACATACCAAATATATAAAATTCAATTTTAATTAACCTGTATGAAACTATTATTTCCCTCTGCGTGTTTTATCTCTCCTAATAAAACTACTATCGTATCAGCCTATAAGTTCATAAAATTCCAAAACAATAAGTAACTAACATTAATTAAAAAAATCTATATAATTGCTGATAACGGTTAGTAGATTTCTTACCGGGTAATGTATTCGGTTTATAGGCGAGTAATAAATTCTTTATCCATTCCTTTTGTGTTTTTTCCCAGATATCCTCCATACCGATACGATACTGCACAGAGGTAGAAATGTCTCAAGAGCATTAAGCTGTACATCCGACAATGTTGCCGGCAAACCACGGACTGAATGAGAGATCCACATGAAGCAAGCTGCTCGTCAGAGTATATTGTGTTCGAGTTATGGTATTTACTTCGCTTCCCCTACTAACAGCACGTGGCAAGGTAGTCTTCGTACTAGGACCGACGTCGGGGGGAGTGGCGCACCAGGCTCCAATGCTCATGCGCAGAGTGACGTCACGGTAAGTACGAATAGACCCGAAGTGTCCCGAGAGAGTTCGTGTGTACCCCCCTCCAATAGTTGCGGCTCCACGTGCGGGGTCCCGGAGTGGGATGCGAGATAGGACGGCTTCCCCGACTTTGGCTTGGGAAAGGTCAGTTCGCGGGCTCGCTTCTCGGATTTAGCTTCCGACCCTGATGAGAGAGTGAGAGCGGCGCACGATATGGGTTTCTCACGCAAATGACACGACTCGACGGTGTCATCGCTCATTTCCAAAACGCTTTCCTAAAGACCATTATGTATACAGGTATAGACTCGAATGAAGCCTCCCATAGCATGTATGCCCAGGGACACTAGTTCCAGCACCGTTCATAGAATTCACAGTATACATAGCTGGGATTATCTCAAGTCTCATTCTTTGTTTCTAAAAAGTGTATTATTATTATTATTATTATTATTATTATTATTATTATTATTATTATACTTCGAAAACGTCTTCTAGACTAGGAGCCATAAAATCTGTTACGATCATATTTTATTATTTCCTTATCTACAAGCTATTATTATTATTATTATTATTACTATTACTATTATTATTATTATTATTATTATTATTATTACTATTATTATTGTTGTTGTTTAGTCAACTGTCCGAAGGTTCTGAACCTCATAAATAATACCAACAAGGCAACACTTATGAAGCAACTAGGCCAGGAGATTATTCCTTTCCTCTATTATTATTATTATTTTACTTCTAGACTAGGAGCCATAAAATCTGTTACGATCATATTTTGTTATTTCCTTATCTACAAGCTATTATTATTATTATTATTATTATTATTATTATTATTATTGTTGTTGTTTTTAGTCAACTGTCCGAAGGTTCTGTACCTCATAAATGATAACAAGGCACCACTTATGAAGCAACCAGACCAGGAGATTATTCCTTTCCCCTATTATTATTATTATTATTATTATTATTATTATTATTATTATTATTATTATTATTATTATCATAATTGTGTAAACTGTCCGAAGACAGGTTTGAACTTCATAAGTGATACCAGCAAGGCACCACTTATGAGGCAACCAGGCCAGGAGATAATGGGGTAGGATGGCCAGTTCCTTTCCCCTATTATTATTATTGTTATTATTATTATTATTATTATTATTATTATTATTATTATTATTATTATTATTATTATTATTATTATTAGGACTAAGGACTGAGCCCTTTGGATCGTTCCATTTGACTGTTATAAGAAGTATGAACAGTTATTTTTCCAAGACGAGGACGTCCTTTAATATGTGGCGAGGATGGTATAATGCATTTAACCCTATAGAGCTCGCGCGGATTACATTGTAATTAATCTTATATATAACTGGATGAACCGTAAGTAATGTCATTAGTTTCGGGGGGGGGGGTTATTCTTTAAGATATTTCAAACAAACAATTTTAATATAATTTTGCTCGTTTTTGCTTCCTTTTCGAGATAAAAATAATTTTATATGGAACATTTCATAGTGTGTTTTGGGAAAGTCATTGAATAAATTCCCAATATGCAAATCAAGATTTCAGGCATAACTCCCTGTAAAGTTGATTTGAATAATTTCGAGGGAAAAATTGTTCCGGAGCCGGGTATCGAACCCGGGACCTTTGGTTTAACGTACCAAACGTTTAACGTACGTTAAACCAAAGGTCCCGGGTTCGATACCCGGCTCCGGAACAATTTTTCCCTCGAAATTATTCAAATTCCCAATATGCTCAGTCAGTTTAAGAGAGCAGTATATTACGATAAATTATTAAAAGAATTTTAGTTTTGTCCTTTAAATGTGCAGAAATTTGATCCGAACAAATGTAACACTGTAAAATTCCTTTGCAGAACGAAAAGTTACATTTGTTCGGATCAATTTTCTGCACATTTAAAGGATAAACTAAAATTCTTTCGACCATTTATTGTTATAATTCACTGCTCTCTTAGACTGAATGAGCATATTGGGTATTCAATCAACGACTTTTCAAAACACGCTATTAAATGTTTTATATAAAACAATTTTTTATCTCGAAAAGGAAGCAAAACGAACAAAATTGTTTAAACTTTTTTTGTTTGAAATATCTCAAAGAATAACCCCCTGAAATTAATGATATTACTTACGGTTCACCCTGTATGTGTATTATATATATATATATATATATATATATATATATATATATATATTAGTAACATTACTTCACTGATTCCATTAAACTATTTGTAATATAACAACGTAACTCTATTTGAACTTTAATGTATAAGTCAGTGATGTCAATAAAATATGAGTTCACGATGCAAACGATGTAAATAAAAACTCTATTGTTATTATTATTATTATTATTATTATTATTATTATTATTATTATATAGGCTTAATTGTTGATTATTATAGTCTACACTCTACAGTTATAATTTTCTACACCTAAAATTTGTCATTATTAGGTTCAAGTTCATGCCTGTTTCATGTTCTGTATTATCAAATATGTCCACGTAATCTTTTATATTGCAGGATAAAATAACCACTGCAAAAATAGAAAATATGTGTAAAAATGTCTTATGAATGGCTTATAGAAATATATCACATTACAAATAAGGAAATCTAAAATACGCGCTTCAATTCTCGCCTGTTAAAAACACTGGCGCCAACACTCGCGCGGATAATTTTATTATTACTACACAGAAGAAAGTCACAATTACACCCAAATATTTTAGACATCAGAGCTGAACTGTAACAGGAAGGTACTGAAAATTTCATGCTATCAGCACTGAAAGCAGAGATGTGATTACGCAATAAACAGCAGTGGATTACAAATGTATGCCGCGAGAGTACTGGAGGGCAGTACAAGAAAATACAACGCTCATATTATACAAAATAAATGTTTGGAAAAAAAAAAAGACAAAAAATGGCAACAAATTACTAAGAACTCGTAATATCTTAATGTAAATGGATTAAAAAAATAACATCCAATTCCAGTGGCAAATAAGTTTGTTTTTTCCAGCCAGACTCGAACCTGCGTCTACTGGATTTGTAGCCTGAAACGCTACTATTTAAACAACACCAAAATATGCCTATCCTGTTACACTGTAGGTCTATTACATACTAACCTAGTTAAGGTACTGTCGTATAGTGCATAATCTAGTAGGTCTTAATAATTGTTTGTAGATATTTCGCACACTTCTGCAGGCTAATTTGTTTTGATATAATATCTGAGCTGTAATGATAACAGTGGCTCTCATGCTGAATTCCTGGTTTGACAAACGTCAAAATTTGTGGCAGGTGTATATATATATATACAACTGCAAATTAACACAAGCTTTAGAGGTCACACGATATGACGTCACAAACGGTGCTGATAAGGGAAGCCAAACGGATATGTGAGGAATAAAATAGCGAATACGAAGTCTGTCTGGTATTCTATGTGCCAGGATTAAAGAACAACGATGTATAGCTTGCATTAACAACGGCTCTTTAGATAACGAAGTCTTTGTTTTCCTCACGAAAGAGCGTAGAAAAGACATAATGATGTCTTTTATAAATAAATGTTATTTCCACTACTGCTGTATGGAACGTCGAATATTCCATACTTCCTTTAAACCGTGTTTGCCGTATAAGAAAAAGTGGCAGCATCAAGAATCTAAGCACGTGCCTGCTCTGTTCTTGTTGATATTAACAACTGAACACCGATGTTATCAGTGTTGCTAACTCTGTCAGATAAGTTCTCGCTGACTCCTAGAATCTGCTAAACTGGTGGGAAAATATGCCAGAAAAATGTTGTATTTAATTCTATACGCCTAACTCTGGATACTGTGAAGAATTAATTTTCCGAGTCAATATTAGGCCTATATAGACCACTATAAAAACTGAGAACTATCAATTTTGACATTATTCACACATCATTCTGCAGTTGAATGAAACATTGCTATTTTTTTCAATCCAAGGCCCGTGGTATGCCACTCTTTTATAAGATATTATATGGGCTTATCCATGACAAAATGTCCAAAATATTTACACACAATCTAAAAATGCTTCTTTAATCAAATTTAATTTGAATGTAGAATAATATTTGTGGCGGTATGTATTCATTATCAGCAAATGAATTTTCAAGAATTTTAAATTTATTTGTAACGTTTGTATATAACACTTTTGGTAGGTAATTCTGTTCGAATTCTTGTATATTTCCAAAAAGTAATTATTCAGTGAGGTAAAAGAAGAAATCGTTTCATTCCATATTAATGCAGTTTACTATAATCTTTTAATTTACAATTTTGTTTTTATTTTCAGATAAGTCAGTTATTAAATACAATAAATAATGTTAAAATGTTCAATCTTATGATTTGAAGAGTCCACTGCAAGAATGATGGATGTCACTTTCTTGTCGAAAATGAACCAAGACTGTCAATGCATAGCTTAAGACACATAGAATGTACATAGAGAGTTATATGGCATTAACACTGATAGTCATTGTCCAGTAATGATCGGAAAATCACAGTTAAGCTTTAAGCGCTAAGCATTTCAAACTTTCAATCGCTTCTCCTGCAAAATGTATTCCAAATGACATCCATCATTCTTGCAGTGGACTCTTCATTTATCAATTTAATATTAATAATAGTATGAAATATAAATAATGTATAAACGTTTTCGTCTTTTACGGCATCATCAGATACAACTTGCTTCAACGATATCTAAATTACATTGCGGAATTTTTGGTTTTTTCTTATAATAAACCATCAAACTGCTGTTAGAATAATAGGTAATAATGTGTACTGTAATAATGATACTAAATAAATTAGTTATACGATGTAGACTTACGTCTTATAACCTAATTTTTTTTTTCTAACAATAAAATACATAAAACTCGTGAGTCATTATTTATTATTAGGAAAGATTGGAGAATGCTGGGTTTGCAGTAAAAGATCTGCCCTTAAACAGAACACTGATTGAATGAAATGAGTGAGAGTAAATATTATGTTGCATTTATTATTGTTATAAAATCGGGAATGGCATCTTTGTGTTGCTCAGTGGTTGATCAAGTGTAGTGTTCTTTTTTTTTATTTATTTTTTTAAATAAAATATCTGCGAAATGAATACGATGACTTTTGAACAATATTTACATATTTTATTTGTAAAAATTACGACATACCATGTCAACTTCTTCCTGTTACCAACACTAATATTATTTTAATTTACAGTCCGTCAAGGACAATCTACGCATTAGACACTAATTCAGAAGGGAATGGCAGTTTGAAGGACCCTCAAACGTGTAGAGACTTATATTTATGGATTAAAAACTGCAAGTAATTACATTCATGAAAAAATACACTTATAAATTGTATTTTGAGTAAGGCTTTATTTACATTAGCATGTTGGCTTTAAGTTCTGAATAATATTCCCTTTCCGCAACTATGTAGAACTTATTATAAAGGAAAATTTGCAACGATACGTTCTTTAAGAATATGATTTTTTATTTCTTTATTTTATCATTAGAGACCGCTACAGTCTCGCAGTCCTGTAGAGACATCTGCACGCCGGAAGCACGAAACTTGAGAGAAATCGGTAAGGTTTCTTAGAGCCAATTTATTCAGGAAAAAGAGTTCAAGGGAAAGAGGTTTAGTCACACGTTTTAATAAATTTACGACGCGGACTTATCGGGTTTACTTCCCTTTCGAAGAAAGTCATGCTAAAGACTTTCTTTTGCCTTAAGAAATCCATCATCCATGAGTAATGTGAACCCTCGAACTTTAGTTCTAACGGTGGATATGATATTTCTTTTTTAAACAGTATGATCGACAAATCAACAATGAATCTGTTATAAAACCTTCAAATCAGTTACTTAAGCTATATTTATACATCTTGATTACGCACTTTTAAGGCTTTTATCACTTAAGATTAGGTACATTTGTTAAGAAACAACTTTCCTGCGTTCATGTGAATCTATGTTGGTAATTTACCTTAGTTGACTAGTTTCGGCTTGAATTGTAGCCATCTTCAGACACTAGTGAAGATCTCACAAGTTGTATCGAAAACTAAAGTAAATTACTGCAATAGTTTCACATTAAAACAGGAAAATTGTTTCTATAACAAATTACCAATTCTATATTTAAAACGTAGTCAAATAAAGCAACAAGTCCGAAGAAACCTTCACTATTACGTAAAATATTCCATAAGGTAGTTTCAGGAAGCAGGACAGTTACTAATTTTAACAGAATGAATGACATAGGAGATATTTTGGCAAAGTTATATCAATAAAGTAATACCAATAATATTTTACAGAATTACACCCAAACCAATATTACTTTCTGGTCTTGAAAGCTGCATCTATAAGGGGGGAGGGAAATAAAAAGTAAACGCATCAACGGAATTTCTTAGCACCATTAGCGTGATAAACATTTCATGAAAAAAAAAAAAAAATACAGCTGTAAATAAGAATTGTGTATACCCTTACGGAAGAAAAAAAATATATATAAAAAACTTTTTTTTTGTAATAAGTGTCAATTGACTGTGAGATGAAATGCTTCCATGAGACTTACAGAACGCGAAACTGTTTTTACGTTACGGTGTAGTTTATGATTTTATGACACGCAATAACTACCGGTATTGGAAAGTTACTAATAATGGTTTATTATATTATGATAGAGACATGCAGAAGTATAGTCATAAATTTCGGTACAAAGCAGTAAATGAACTAGTGAAGTCCTTTGTATTGAGTGTGGCATTATATGGGGCCAGAAACATGGACATTATGACGAAGTGAAGCGAATAGAAGCATTTGAAATGTGGATATGGAGAAGAATGGAACGTGTGAAGTGGACAGACAGAATAAGAAATGAACCTGTGTTGGAAAGAGTAGGTGAAGAAAGAATGATGCTGAAACTGATCAGGAAGAGGAAAAGGAATTCGCTGGGTCACTGGCTGAGAAGAAACTGCCTACCGAAGGATGCACTGGAAGGAATGGTGAACGGGAGAAGAGTTCGGGGCAGAAGAAGATATCAGATGATAGACGACATTAAGATGTATGGGTCATATGAGGAGACAAAGATGAAGGCAGAAAATAGGAAAGATTGGAGAAAGCTGGGTTTGCAGTGAAAGACCTGCCCTTGGGCAGAACACTAAATGAATGAATGCAGTAAATGACGAGGTTGTATTACCGTAGCTTACGCGCTCAAATATGCCGATAATATATCTGTCTTCGATTTGCAAAAGGGGACATGTCCAAAATAGCAAAGTGTTGAAAAATTGTAAAAACTATAACTAGCCTATGTTAACAAATTAAAATTTTCATATATTTTTTCTAATTAGTTCACTATGGATACATACATTCAGGATCCATGAACATTTTAATTTTTAAGTCTGTTATTTATTTATTTTTTTTTTGCGATTTCCCAACATTTTGCTATTTTGGGCGTTCCCCCTTTTGCAAATCGACGACAGATATCCTCTGAGGACTGTTAGTACTTCTGCAACACGAGCAACAAAATTCTTTGTCTTCCAATGGTGTATTGCAAATAATGATTTCATGTCAACTCAAAAGCAGAAATCCGATGGTATTTCTGAAACCAAATGTCCAAAATGACGACATGTAACTTCGTAAGGAAGTACTTACGACCCACTGATATTTAAAAAAAAAATATCTCTGGTGGGCGGACAAAAGAACTTAAGTTACTCTATGCAAAATTAACAATAGCATTTTTTTTTTAAATTTAAACAACTGCTGTAAATTCGAAAAGTGACATGTTTCGGCTAGTTCATGATTTTCTTTATTGTTGACGTCGCTAGTTTAGGATCTCTTTTAGGAAACGGATTTAATGAAGAATATCTCATATCACAAAAATAAGGACTTAAACCCTTTTGCCCGCCCACCGAAGATATGTTTGTTTTGGTTGCTTCTATTATCCTAAAAAAGCGTGGCAATATAATTTTTCTCTACTCTTAATATTAAGAAATACTTATGTAGAGTTACTAAAGAAAGTTTATCAATACAAGTCCTATCAAAAAAGTAATCAAAGATGAAACGAAGTAAGTTATTGAAAACTCAGAGTCTCGAAATGGATCGTAAGGTTCAAACACTGGAATCTTAACAATGAAAGAAACCAGAACCTCCTGAATACGAAGGTTTTTACTTACTTACTTACAAATGGCTTTTAAGGAACCCGAAGGTTCATTGCCGCCCTCACATAAGCCAGCCATCGGTCCCTATCCTGTGCAAGATTAATCCAATCTCTATCATCATATCCCACCTCCCTCAAATCCATTTTAATATTATCCTCCCATCTATGTCTCGGCCTCCCTAAAGGTCTTTTTCCCTCCGGTCTCCCAACTAACACTCTATATGCATTTCTGGATTCGCCCATACGTGCTACATGCCCTGCCCATCTCAAACGTCTGGACTTAATGTTCCTAATTATGTCAGTTGAAGAATACAATGCGTGCAGTTCTGCGTTGTGTAACTTTCTCCATTCTCCTGTAATTTCATCCCGCTTAGCCCCAAATATTTTCCTAAGGAATACGAAGGTTTAGTTAACAATTTTGTGTCAGTCATTGGAAAAACAACCATACGCCTCTTAACGACTGGCTACGATACCATGGCAGTTCACAGATTATGTTTCACTCACTGATCGTTGAGAAAGAAACGCCCCATCCCAATTCCCAAACGATGGGTGGGTCATAGTGCAACTGAGCACTCTGGGAAGAGGGAACTCGGTCATGTTGTCCTAACAACTGGGTTAACTCCACATCTAAAATATATAACGATTCAACAGGTTTCACATCACCTCAGCTAATCAGCGAGGTAGTTCGTAATTTCCGTATATTTTATGACAGCCACATAACATTTGATGTCAGATATAGTTCATTGCTTAATATTTTGACAGAGTCAAAACAAAACCCAGCTGTTTGGAGGTAACTGTTACTTTTCCTACAGACTGCATACGAAGAGTGGAATACATACGATGTGGTACGATGCACAGAATAATGGAGTATGTACAGTGATACGGAGAACTCATAAGCGACCTTGATGACAGGCCACTACACTAATTAATACAATCATTTCCTTATTAACAAATAAATTATTACATTTAATTTTGTTACATGATTTCTGAAATTTTGAAAATCTGTGCGACAAATCACGGTGGAAAAACGTACGCCGCCACAGCTAAAATGCGCATGAAGTACGCCGCTCACCTATGTTTACGTCATTTCTAAAAATTTTATGAACGGGCTATGGAAACTGTAAAACTGAAGTTAATTGTATCACCATTCTTTGCATTTGCGACATTTTCATGAAGTAAGCTTATTCAAATCGATTTGAATATATTTACCGTATTGAATACGATCCCTGTTTTCATGCAATATTGAAAACGATTTTAATATGAAAGCTGAAATTTCTGAACTAGCTATATTGGTTAACATGTCATTAACATGTTAGCATGTTGGTCACTCTGTAGACCTTAGTTTCAAACAATGTTAAGTTTTCTTAATGAGGTGCATAAAAACTTAATATTCTGACTGTTAATGGAGAATGATAATAATGACTTTCATGAAAATACAAAATATTATGAATTATAATACGACTTTTCAACCTACAGAAATTGCGCACGTCAAACAAATGACGATCGCTCAAACGCTTTGCATATTGAGATTGTTCTGAATCTTGGAGAAAAAGAAAGACAGAAGGGAGCATAAGCTTGAAACGAAATTGATTATTTTAGATTGTGAAAATCTACCATCTCTATTTACAACGTAACACTTTCACGATTTTTAATCTGGCTAAAGATTTTCTGAGGGTTTGCTTTTGTCACAGATGCAGAAATACGCAACGTGTTCAACAGGAAAGTCGAAGAATGATCCTACAGTATATTTTCCGTTTGTCTTCCCTTATAATTGAGCTAATATGTAGCTCCGAAACGTGTTGTTGTGAATATTTCAAAAGTGTAGTCAAGTTCAGCAGGTGTTATTTTTTTTAATAAACTAATATTCTGTTCGGCTCAACTGTAGAATACGTCCGTTGATATGTCCCCTATGCTTTAACATATTATGAAGGAGTGCCGATGCTTTAACATATTATGAAGGAGTGCCGACATCCTTCTTGATAAAAGAAAGAATGTAGAAATGAAATGTTCAGTCCATGTCAAATCCATAACACTTTTAATAAATGTACAGTGAATTGTACATTGATATAATAAAATCTGTACTCCTGTTACCTCCACATCCATTCTAAACCGTTTACATATGACAGAAACCGATAGCATCAATTGAATATTTGGCGATTGGCGGTATTTCGCAGAGGATTATGAGGCGTAACTGTAGTTTGATGTCATATCCGTCGCACCGATTTCAAGCATATTTGCTTGGATTGCTCCTTCCTGTCTTTTTATCTTCTCAGTTCTGAATAAGATTCGCGTTTTCATGCAACTCAATCCGTATTGAATTCAATCCGACCCCACTTTATGGGTGTATCGACCTTGAAACCCAGATCGTTTTAAATCCCCGTTTCCACGAAAGTTTCAATATGGTAAGCGTATTCAAACCGATATGAATACTCCATGAAAACGTAGTAATTATAATGTTGGGTTTACGCTTAATATTTCGTACAATTTTTATTTCAGATGTTCCAAGTTGAGTTGTCTACCCTCGATTCAGCAGCAGAGGTGAGTATGTGACATATTGTTGATCTAGTATATACTGTGAATAATTACTTATCTTAAAACTTGTTTATTGTGTTAATTCCACTTTTGTACCATGTTTTTACGCCGAGTACTAGCTCGTGCAATTCTTGACCCGCACAGCTGGGTACTTGCCTCTTCTATGCACTACAAATTGCAAAGCATGCGATAATATCAAGTCAAGGTCGCCGCTTACACACCACGCTCCAATAACCGATAACATATGATCGAGAGAGAAAGAGCGAGGGAAATATTGTACTTCCAAAGAGAAGCAATATCTTACGCTAGAAAATATCTAAATAGATGACGCACCTATTATCAGTGTTGCCAATTTAGTGATTTTGTCGCTAAATCTAGCTATTTTTAATTTCTTTTCGGCGACAATTTTCTCTTATCTTTTCTATTGTTTAAATAGAGATTTAGCGACTTTTTCAACATTCTCTAGCGGCAAAAATAATAGTTTATCTATTGACAATAAGAAATCTTGCGACTTTTCAACTAATGTTTGGCGATTTTCCGGACATTCATTTGGCAATACTGCCTATGATTCTACAGTTTATTACGAGCCTAGCATAAATTAGATAGCTGGACGAGGTATAACGTCAGTGTTGCCAATTCAGCGGTTTTCTCGCTAAATCTAGCTTTTTTGGATAACAGTCTCGCGGGTAAAATTATATCATCCCGCTTAGAGGGAATACTAGCGGTTTTTAATCTTTGAAATTTCTGAAAAGAAAATATTCATATTAGCGTTATTGTTGTTTTTGCAAGTTTAATACCGGTCGATTCTAACAAGCGGACAGTAAAAAAATGTAAGTGTGGTGGCATTCTAAATAAACGTTAAACATCGAACATCTGCTGTCGCCGTGCACTAGTACTTCACATGATCAACAAAGACTTTAATAATATAATATATTAGAAATTACATACAGACTAAATTCAATTTCTTAAAGAATATTATTTGTGTAAGACGTGTACCATGACAGTGTTAACTATTACTCGTTTTATAAATATACCGGTACAATATCGTTAAACCTTTCTCTGTGCTATTTATCCGTAGATAATAATTGAGATGTGGGGCCTCAAGATCAGCAACGGTTTCGTAAAGAGTGGCTACGTGAAATGTAACATAAAGACAAACACAATTGAATTCTGGAGCGAAGTAGCCATTTACAGGGACGCATCTAATATAAATCCTTTTCAAGAATTGGTTGATCTTATTGTTTTCTTGGTCTAATGCTCAAGTGAATAGAATATTTTTTTAGTATGATGAATGTCGCGAAGTCTATGAAAACGGATGGCGACAGAATTAATGGATGCAATTCTGACAATACGGGCAGGTCTGGATCATGTAAACAAGTGTTGCAAGAATAATCAGGTACCACCAGAGGTTTTGGAGAAAATAGGTACCTTGACTACGTACAAAAATGAAAGTGGACAGGCTGGGAATAACTTACTACCCCGGGGACCTCACAGTCACAGCATTATATTCCTGCTTTAGAAGGTTCAGATGGAGATGATCCAGAGGAGCTGCTAATTTGAGTGAGTGATTTTTAAATTACATGTTTCTTATCAATACTAATTGCATGCGTATAAAATTGACTGTCTTAAATTGTGCCGAAACGAAAGCTTCATTGACCAGCATCTGCGAAAGTTAAACTTGTGCGCTACACCACTTTTTATTATTATTATTATTATTATTATTATTATTATTATTATTATTATTATTATTATTTATATATTTTGATGTACCGAAGTACATATGATATTTCCATGCAGATATTCTGCGTCATCATATGATGAAAGAGTGATGGAACGGAGAAAAATTCTCTCCGGCGCCGGGATTTGAACCCGGGTTTTCAGCTCTACGTGCTGATGCTTTATCCACTAAGCCACGCCGGATACAACCCCGACGCCGGTTAGAATCGTCTCAGATTAAGCTCCATCTCTTGGGTTCCCTCAGCACGAAGAGCTGAAAACCCGGGTTCAAATCCCGGCGCCGGAGAGAATTTTTCTCCGTTCCATCACTCTTTCATCATATGATGACGCAGAATATCTGCATGGAAATATCATATGTACTTCGGTACATCAAAATATATATGACATCCGTAATAAATCACTTTGTGATTTAAGACGGCGCCTATACCGTCGGATCCCGGCCAACCAGTCACTCATTCGAGTGCACCTCAACACATGTATGGACTTCGGTCCTGCGTTCATAGACATCTATGACGTAGTGCAGAGGGCGGCCACTAGAGGGAACCCAAGAGATGGAGCTTAATCTGAGACGATTTTAACCAGCGTCGGGGTTGTATCCGGCGTGGCTTAGTGGATAAAGCATCAGCACGTAGAGCTGAAAACCCGGATTCAAATCCCGGCGCCGAAGAGAATTTTTCTCCGTTCCATCACTCTTTCATCATATTATTATTATTATTATTATTATTATTATTATTAAAAATTGAATAATAAATACGTATTAAATCTAGAGATTTTTGTTAGAAAATCGCGGGTTTTCGAAAGCCATCTAGCGGGATTATATGAACAACTGCTGCCAACACTGTATAACGTCGCCGTGTACAGATCTACTGTAGGCGTATGGGAGACAGGAAGTACTAGTACGACCTCCCTCAGTGTCTTAATTTCTACACTTGGAGGCGATCCGGAAACTTTCATCTTAGGATATTTGTCCTAATGCCGCCATGTATTAACAAGAATCAGGGTGTGTCTTAAGAGCTATATGGATATTTATAACTAGAAATAGTAGATTTTAACAAATTAAAATAAAAAAATAGAACTTTGAAAATCAAATTTAGCATTTTAAATGTTACAATATATCATGTTGTAGCGTTTTCAGATAGAACATTTTTTATGGAAAGTAATGTGGTAGAAATTCAATGTCATCAATGTGTTAACAGGTGATGCATTTTTCTACACTTTCCTCATACAATTCTTGAAAATAATAAATAAGTAAATTAACTTATAAAATTATAATGAAATGGTGAACATTTAAAAACAATAATTTTATTTCATTTAAAGATACTCATTAAAAGTTCAACATGCAACAAATTTCAACAGTAATCTCCTTCATCTGTCTGTAACAATTAAATGGAGCTTACTGAAAAACTGTTCTGCATCCACGCTATTGGTAGGTGACCAGGTTGACTGAATAGCTGCATAGGCATGGACAAGGAGTGAATTTTATTTGCATTGATAATAAAATTTGCAGATAGTAAACCTCTGAAATGTTATCTGGTTATTAAATGTTTATGACAATAATCATAACCACATAACAAAACTGAGTCTACGGGAATGAATATGGAATTATTGCCTTAGTAACCAACACTTTTTAACGGTTTATGGTACAGATCTGACGAACCACTGTTCGATTGAAAAACTCGTTCACTGATTTAAAAACTTGAATTTTTTTACAATAAGATAAAAGTCCTCATAAAACGTAATTTCGCAGAAACATAGCCCTACATTTCGCATTGTCCTGAATTTCACATTTTATCGCAGATTAAAAAGCATAATTATATCTTTAATATGCTTTTAAACATAAAAGTACTTATTTTGACAGCATTTGGGCACATTTCGCATTTATCGTAATTGTGAAAATCTATCATCTGTATAACGTAACACTTTCACGGTTTTCAACTTCGCTGGAGATTTTTTGAGGTTTTGCTTTTGTCATGGAAGCAGAAATACGCAACGTTTCGGAGCTACATATTAGCTCAATTATAAGGGAAGACAAACGGAAAATATATACTGTAGGTTCATTCTTCGACTTTCCTGTTGAATATTTCTACATCGGGCTGGTTGAGTGGAAGAGAAAGCCTTATAGCTTTAACTCTGCCAGCGAAAATAAAACATTATTATTATTATTATTATTATTATTATTATTATTATTATTATTATTATTATTACATCAATGACATGGTGCAGAAACTTAAAACGTTTCGCTATTAATGTGATAATAGGCGTACTTAGGCCACGAATAGAGGTCCACTGTGCTACTCCCATTTTTGACATGGACGAAAAGTAGTCCTCAAGTTTTACCTGGGATCTGTTGTTCCATAAATCAATGACACGGTATCCCCAGCTTCGCTTCTCTTCCGAAGAAGACCATACTAAGCATTCTTATCGTCCTTAAAATCCATCGTTAAAATATTTTGACCCATAAAAGACCGAGTTGTGTAAAATTAAAAGAAGTAAAAGAATATGATGAAATTTACATCAACTAAATGCGCTGTCTGAAATTAAATAAACAAGACAAACTGAATACGTGATCGAATTCCGCTGGTTATGGAAGAAAGACATTCAGAAAGAAAGTTTCTGGAAAGACCACGATTGATTATAGGCCTATATATTCCTAATGTTAGAAAATAATTTAAAATTCATTTGCATTTGTTGTTCACTTTAACATTTATTTTATATATACATACATAAAACTTTCTTAAAATTAAACGTTAAAAGTGTTAAAAATGCTATGTATATTATCTCTTTCTTTTAACATTTTTAAAAACACTATTAACGTTGCATTTTAAGAACGTTTTATGGATTTGAAACTACTGAACATTGCTGACTGGCATTCTTCTGTTTGACATTAGACTGTTAGTTACAGAAAGCTGTCATGGCTTCAAATAGAATCAAGTATGCATTTTTAATTAATACGACAAAAATAAGACAAGTGATCTGATGCGAAGCTAACGATGTGGATCATAATGGCCATTGGGCACAAACACACACGCACACATACTCGCTGGCGCATGCATGTGAAATATCAGATTCCACAAATGGAAATTATTGAATTTTTCATAAATTCCTATACAAAGAATTTCAAGCTAATCTCAGCCTGTGTGTGCTTACAAGTACCAACTATTAAATTCAATAAATTGGCGTCTGGCATTTTTCGTGTTTTTATTTTATAATATGGAACACTAATAACGAAGAAATTGTCCACTCATCGCCAATACAGATATCAAGAAAAACATATTGCCATAGATAATATAATAGGTTTCATGTTGAAGATAAATTGTCTACGAGCAGAATAAAACAAAAAAGATAACGCAAACTATTATTGGATATATCTGATTTAATTACCCTACATCGTATCATATTCGTAAAGAAAGAATGAAAATATTTATTTAGAAATACTATCGGAGCCATTTACTGTAATGTTAGCTGCTGTAACAACACATGAATGAGAGCAACGGAATAATGGAAATATTAATTTTTATTACAAGGGAAAGCTCAGTTGGTAGAGCAACTGGCTATGAAAGGGAGGCTCTGGGTTCAATCCCAGGTGTTGACGGAAGTTTCTCATGGCCAGAATTTCCAAAACGGCCCCGAAGTTCATTCAGCCTATCAAAAATGAGTACCGCATCTTTTCAGTGGGTAAAAGGCGGTTACAGCGTGGTGCCGACCACATCATTTTAGTGTCGAAGTCAAGAATGCACGGATCTCTACCTCCATGCTTCCCAGGCGCCTTCATGGCGTATAACGGGGAGTTTTATTATAAACCAATGAAATTTTATAATGTGGAAATGTAATCAAATGTAGTTACGGAACCGTTATTCTGTAAAAGTAAATTTATTAGGTGTACATAATGCTCAGGAAATTGAAGTTAAATAAATTTTGTTTCTGATTTTCTTGAACTAACTGGATTATAATGTCCTTTATTGATTTATATGGGCATACTACAATTTCCATTACCTTCTAAATACTTTCGTACCTACGCAGAAAACAATCGGGAATCATAAGCGACTAGACAAAAGTGACAATATAAAATCGACACATTGCAGTTGTATGTATGTATGTATGTATGTATGTATGTATGTATGTATGTATGTATGTATGTATGTATGTATGTATGTATGTATGTATGTATGTATGTATGTATACTAGTAGAGTCAGAAAGTACCGGAACTTCGGATGGCAACGCCATGCTCTATAGGCAACTTCTCTGCCTTTTCTGTGTGGTATGTGACCTACTGTCCAGGCGTATAGGGGAGAGTCGGGTAGTATCGGACATCGGGTAATATCAGACAGTGAGTTTCTTTCATCTACCACACGATGATAGTACCTGATTGACATGGTTACGTTTCTGTGATGTCGCATAGAGAAACGTAACAATGTCATTCAGGTACTACCATATGGTGGTAGATGAAAGAAACGCACTGTCCGGTATTACCCGATGTCCGATACTACCCGACTCTCCCCTAGTCTCAGTGCGAACATGTTTAGATACTGTTTTTGCAGATGGAATTAACCATTTACACAACACCACCTTCAAAGTATGCCCCCTGGTCAGTGACACACTTCCGCCAGCGTCCACACCACTTCTCGAAACATTCCTGCAGTCAGTCTGGTCACTTCTCGCAGAGCGCGCGTCACATGAATTTTCAACCTATTCGGATGACGCAAACCGCCGTCCCTTGAATAGAGATTTGATCTTTGGAAATAAATAGAATCTACTGGAGCAATATGGTGGCTGTGGAAGGACAGATATTTTGTGTTCTGCGAGCAATTCGCTCACCAGTTCGACTCTCAGGAATAAACTCGAAATGTACGAGACCTTGGCTATCGAAGAACACTTCAAGCATTACTTTCCCCTTTGATCGGTCGGCTCGGAATCTCTTTTGCCGTGGTGAACTGGGAGATTTCCACGTTGAAGACTGCCGCTTTGGCTGCGGGTCGTAAAGGAAACATTATGTCTCGTCGCCGTGATCACTCTGTGCGAGAGAGTTGGATCCTGGTCCACCCTTACTTACCAATGACGAAAATAAACAAATAACTCCTGACGCACTTCTAACAATGACATTCACGCGAAATTGAATGTGTAGGTTGACCAACTGTTAACAAGACTTGTAGTCTAGATAATGCTGTCATCTTCTGATTTATTGCGTGTGTCAAACAAAACTTGTTAACCAGCCTCGGTGTCCCCTTATGACCTAATAATAGATGTAGCCACCGGCGTGGCTCAGTCGGTTAAGGTGCTTGCCTGCCGTTCTGAAGTTGCGCTCAGGCGCGGGTTCGATCCCTGCTTGGGCTGATTACCTGGTTGGGTTTTTTCCGAGGTTTTCCCCAACCATAAGGTAAATGCCAGGTAATCTATGGCGAATCCTCGGCCTCATCTCGCCAAATACCATCTCTCTATCACCAATCTCATCGACGCTAAATAATCTCGTAGTTGATACAGCGTCGTTAAATAACCGACTAAAAAATAATAGATATATCGGCCAGAAACTCAATAAGAGGTAAATTGCAGTGACAGATGACTTTATTTAGTTGAAATTCAACTGGTCAATTGTACATAAGTGAAATAGTGATTTCACCAGGTGGCCCGGGTTCGAATCCCAGTCGGGGCAAATTACCTGGTTGAGGTTTTTTTCGGGGTTTTCCCTCAACCCAATACGAGCAAATGCTGGGTAACTTTCGGTGCTGGACCCCGGACTCATTTCACAGGCATTATCACATTCATCTCATTCAGATGCTAAATAACCTAGATGTTGATACAGCGTCGTAAAATAACCCAATAAAATAAAAAAAATAGTGATTTCAGATAAAGACTGTACAGAAAGGTACAATATAATTAACTTCTAGATATTTAAATCCAAGCAATACATATGGAAATTAAATAATACGAATGGCTGATGTGTTAAACATACGTCGCTCGAAAGGCCGCGGCCTCAAGAAATCCATTGCTGAGACGGCAGTTTTTTACTTCCGCCTTCATACGCCTAACATACAGTACATGAATGTCAATTGCACTGAATGCCGCGTTGACACACCATTTGAGGGCAAAGCTTCCTATCGCTAGAAAATACGCGACTAGTCTATTTTTGTTGTCGGAGTATTCTCTGCAAATGAATCACTTTCATTTTGTGCTATTACAGTCACCCGCCGTGGTGGATTAGTGGTAGGGGCTTTCCGACCAGACGGTCCTTGTTCAATTCCCGACGCGGTTAAAGAAATTTATTTTCATACCACTGGGCTGGGTGTGTCCCTTGTCTTATGACTGCCCTTGATGTTCAGGCGTGCTTCTGCATCGTATTGACCCCCAAGTTCACGGAGACCTGTATTATGCAGCTATCTACTCCTGGTTCAGATATATAGCTACATTGACTGTGGCAGTATGAAAGAGGCACAAAAATACTAAGAAATAAGGAAATAAAGAAAATTACTACTGTTGACATTGCGAAATAATTTTCTTCTGCACAGTGCGGGACGTAAACAATAAATTAATCCGTATTTATATTTATTAAATTTTCGTACGTAGCAAAATTATAATACACCCATATACAGAATGATTCAAAAGTCCAGCGACATAGACAAACTGCGTTATTAGATAGCATAAATTAGAAACAGGGGAAAGTTGTTGGAAATGTGTAGTTTTCAATCTAATGTGCTTGAATTTTCAACGTAGAATAAACCATTGAGGCTATACACTGAGAGCATAGAAAGACAGAAGGAAAAAATTCAAGAAACATGCTTGAAATCGGTGCGACGGATAAGACATCGAACTACACCTTCTATGCCCCATAATCCTCCACGAAATACCGCCAAATATTGCATTCTTCTTATCGGTTTCGGTTATACATAAGCGGTTTAGAATGGATATAGAGGTAACAGGAATTTTAGTAGATTATTATATCAACGTACATTTCATTGAGACATGGACTGAACTTTTATTTCCACTTTCTTTTATTACTGTTCACTATATTAACCAACAGAACAGAATATAAACCTATTTATAAAAAATAACACCTGCTGAATTTTACTAAACTTTTGAAATACCGTAATCACTACACGAAATAGAATTCGTAATCGTAATAATACGAACAAAACAGCTGATTAACACACCGGAAAAAGAGGTGAACTATGGGTAATTTGACGGCCATATTACTACACCTTTTTGATTCCACAGTTCCAAGCTTATGTTACCTTCTGCTTTTCTATCCTCTCACGACTGACCAGCCAATCCCAGTGCTGCCAAATTACTAGTTTTTCCGCTAGTTCTAGTGGATTTTAGATACATATAGTCGACATGTAGAGATTAATGATTATTTAAATAAAATACCCGAAAGCTATTCTATGTGAATTTGGGTACAATTTATTACGTAAGTAAAAGAATGGTTTATTTAACGACGCTCGCAACTGCCGAGGTTATATAAGCGTCGCCGATGTGCCGGAATTTTGTCCCGTGGGAGTTATTTTACATGCCAGTAAAACTACTGACATGAGCGTGTCGCATTTAAGCACATTTAAGTAATTTTATGGGTGCACCGTAAATGATTCATCAACGCATGACTTTTGAAATTGAATCGGTCGGAGCTAAAAGGAATTACGTCACTTTTGACAACTTTTCAGGAGAAGCAAAAACATTCCACTAATAACACAAATATTATATTTTTATGTTATAGAGGACAATAGTAATATGCGTTACAAGAGCGGTATGTTGAAGTTTTCATGTTCGAGGAAAAGTTTGAAAAAGCGAAACGTAGTTGAGCTTTTTTAATTTCCGAGAATTGAAAGAAAACATACCGCTCGTGTATCGTACATTATTTTGTGCGAAGATCGTTTATTACATACCTGAAAGAGGAATTTCTAATTAGTTGCAATGAAGTCTCCATCTTGGTTTCTGTTCAATGACGGCAAATTTGCAAAACAAAAATATCTATCTTCAACATTGTTGCTTTAAAATGTTTTCTGTGTTTACTATACTCCAGCAGGCCGTGATATACGTCTGTCTTTTTTCCCCCCAGTCTATAAATGCGAATTTAAAACAAACGGCTTCCTTAATGTTACATGCATCACGAATGCAGTAACTTTAGTGGAGTTGTAGAGTTTACTTAATTTTTGCAAATATTTAAAAATAATTAACAGTGCAATTTAGGTGAAATTGCAGTGGTAAGTTTCCAATTTATAATTATTACTATATTGAACGTCTCTAAAAATAATATGTTAAAAGCCTAAAGCAGTAAAATCAATATGTCACTTAAGCGGTAAGAAGAGGGAAATTGTTGTGTGTGTTAGGTTGGGAATACTGAATGTGGAATTTTAAACTTACCGCGGATTGGTTTTGTGCGGAAACCAAGCAAATACGCACGATCTCGCACAAAAGAATATTTAAAAGTCTTAGTTCCCTCTTCCACCGTTCGATACGCATGACATCAGTTGTTCAGATTGTTGCATAACCCAAAACTTCATATTTTGACTTAATTCCTTTTAGCTCCGACCGATTCAATTACTTTTTATATTTTTAATTCGTGACACGACAGCCCATGAAGTACCAAGCCCGACCAGGCAACTGCTGGCTCACATCCACTTGCCTCAGCAGAGGTGAACGACAATCAAATCAGTTCAGAGGTTACGTGTGGTCAACATAATGATCCCCTCAGCCGTCTCAGCCGTTTGAAATCATAGTTAAGAAAATAAATAGACGAGAATGTCACTGGCATTATGACAAAAGAACTGAATTATTGCGAATATAGATTTTTTCATTCTTTTCTCGTTCTTTCGACCGTTCATTCATTCCTAAAACAAAGTAAAGCAATGGCTAGCAAACAACTGTTATTTATTTCTTTTTTTCTGAGTTCCAAGAATAGACTAATTAGTCTGAGATTCATATGTAGCTAATACTTTGAGCCCTGAAAGTAAGCAGGTTACTGGCCTGAAGCATAAATCTCTTAACTAGGAAGGAGCAGAACTTCGAAAAGAATAAAACGTTGATGCCAGTTCTAGAAAACACTATTAAAGCCAGTTGTTGCCATTGCTAATTAGGTCCGTATTTCTTCCTGCTAACTACATCATCACGAAGGCACGTGGTTGTAGAAGAAAAAGGTGTAACTTTCCGATAGAAAAAGAACCAGTCCAAAATAACACATGTCCATTAAAAGTGACCTTGATGAAATACAGTTTAAGTCGTACAAAAAGGCAGTAAAAAGACTTGAGACCTTGCACCGAGAGGGAGTATGCAAACATCTCGGTTCAAAGATGAGAAAATAGATAATGCGTTGATGATGTGTTTTGTAAATTGTTTTGTAAATCAATTAATGACGAGGTATGCAAAACCTGCCGCAAGGCGGGCAGAGGAGAGAGAGAGAGAGAGAGGCGAAGGTTGTAAACTGCAAGGTTCTGCAATACCTGGCGGGAGCGAAAGGTCTGTATGATTTATATACGAGTATAACTCAAGGTCAAGTGGGTGGTGGAAATTTTGTCAATTCTTTTGTGATGTAATCGTATTTGGTCTAATCACGCACATGTAGCAATGTAGCGGAAACCGGACACGTTTAATTAACATTATGATGTGAGGTTTATTTTAATCTCGGTATAAAGGGTAATATAGGGATCCCATTATTTCATCTAATTTCGTACCCGTGGCCCAGATGCAAGCTCTCTAAATTATCATATTGACATGTTGTATCCCCTTTGATTTATAATTTAAAATTTGTTCAATGGTTGATGCCATTTTCAATTCTTCTAAAATTTCTGTATTTGTTTTGTAGTCGTTTGCTGTTCTTCTATAATTCGAGGTGTAATTTTTAATAATTATTTTATATGTTCAGTTCCTTCTGGTGGACAAAATATGAGAATCTACTAGTGATTAGAGAAGGAAAACGTTCTCTGAAATGGAAAAATTTCCTCTATATTTTTCCGGAAAACTTTCAGCCTGATCAAAATATTACTTTCTTCGCTATCTTGCTTAAGCCTCGAGAGCTGCAAGTGTATTACCCATTATTCTAATTAGCCACCAGCTTATCAAACGGGAAGTCGTAAATTGCCTAACGTTTGATGGCTGTGTCAATATTGACTCAAAAACACTGTTACATTTTCTTTACCTTTCAATGATTAAGAACTGATAACAGAATATACTGATCTAATTTAAATTGTCACAACACTAGTTGCACATTATAATACAATGACAGGTATGAACTAGATATGAACTATATAAACTAATTTGCGAATTTGTATTTTTTCTCCGTTCTACCAATTCTTCACTATTTGCACCACTTGGAGCTCATGTATAGCCTACATTTAGTCATTATTGACTTCATTATATCTGTAGACTCCTTTTATTTTTTTTACTCCTTATTCACAGCTCAGTCATTTCCAGCCATCTTTAATAAGTGCGAATTTCTACGTTTCACTGTATGCGGTTTATGAGTGTCTGAGAAAATTATTTCGTGTGCTTAATTTACTTTAAAACATTATCTATTTTGAAATGAGCGTGCAGTTTTCGTGCGGTTGTGTAATAAAAAAGTATAATGTACGTATGTTGTATAAATGCTGTCAATTTGAGCAGCAATTAGTTCATCTACCGATCAGGTTAAGAGGTGAGTGATAATAAATATATATATCAGTGCAATTGTAAAACTTCACAAATTTCTCAGTAAGGGGAAATTTTGCGATTTAATTTTTTTACAGAAAATTTTATCACTAGATATGAACTATATAAACTAATTTGCGGATTTGTATTTTTTAACAAACATCGAACTTTTATTTGTCGCCATATTCCTACTACATTAAAAGGAATTGTGGGAGACAAAATGATAGGCTATTTGTAAAGTGTTACTGTTAAAGGAAATGTTGAAGTCCATCTGACGTTATCACTTTATAATGTAACAAGATTTCAATGCTCCCGAGTTTTAATTAATTCATTTATGGTATATTGTATCTTTCACTTTTCCTTTCCTTCATCTTTCTTATTGGTCCACACCTGTGGAGTAACGGTTAGCGCGTTTGGCCACGAAACCAGGTGCCCCGGGTTCGATTCCTGGTCGAGGCAAGTTACCTGGTTGAGATTTTTTCCGGGGGTTTTCCTCAACCCAATATGAGCAAATGCTGGGTAATTTTCGGTTCTGGGCCCCGGACTCATTTCATCGGCATTATCACCTTCATCTCATTCACACGCTAAATAACCTAAGATGTTGATAAAGCGTCGTAAAATAACCCACTAAAATAAAAAAAAAACTTCCTTATTCTGTCCCTTTCTTCGTTTCTTTTTCATTCGTTATTTTTTTTCTATATTTTATTTTATGTATATACGCATTTATTAATTTTTCCGTTCATTATTTCTTCTACCTTTCCATCATGTTCCGCTCTTCAGTTTCTGTCAAAGTACAGTAGAACCCCGATTATCCGTCACCCTATTAACCGATTGTCGGATTATCCTATTTTTTTTCTTACTCCTATTTGTATTTTGCTGCAGAAAAATATATGAAGTACTGTACGTTATGTTTCTACATAGTTTTTCTACATAAGGCTATTACAAACCTTTACTTTTACTATAAAGTATGCAGTAGAAATACTTCGCTGTCAGCAACGGAAACAGTTACTTGTAAAATAATCACTACTTGCTTCTAAAGAAATTACTCCAAGAATTTCCATAAACCCGTGTACAATTCAGTCCTTATCCGTACTATTCGAGTAGCTGTACTGTACAACTTATGTGCAGAATGTCTTCCACAGTTGTCAAAAGTAAAACGTGTTGTGTTAATTATCGAAAATAGTTATAAATAATTGAGGAGTTCGGGAAAGAAGAAAGTGTGGTTAATGCTGCTTCAGAGTAGGATATTGACGTTACAACTGTACACGATTTAATAAAAAAAACAACGATAAAGTGTATAAAGAATGTAAATCTACAACATGAGACTTCAAGTATTCCTATCTTTCTGCAGTATAATCAACCATCGTTGTCAACCGAAATTTTAATGAACTTCTGATCCACTACATGCACGTTAAACACAAGATCACGAAGGACATTACGAAATTGTGTATTATGCACTTCATTTATAAACATCTTTTATGGTCGGATTATCCGATTTTTTCGATTAACCGTTCAATCCACCCCCTTTATTACAACGGATAATAGAGGTTCTACTGTAGTTTGGATTCTGATGCATATGAATGCACGTGCAGCATGACTACGAAACTGCATATGAATCAGATTTATGTAATCGTCATTAATTTGTAGTTACGTTACAGTAGTAATGAAACCTCAAACCACAAAAGAATTCTGCACTCGTACTTGTTGGCGCAGTTGCTGTGTTGTCACACATTCGTGTTAGAAAAAAAGTCTTTAAGTATGATAATAATAATTGTTTCTGCTGACGTCTTTTCAATCATCACTTCACATATTCAAGGACCTAAACTGAACAGAAACTGCCTGTTAGAAATAATTACACTGAAACACGGAGAACTTCGCTTCAAGTGTTAATGCAAAATTTCCCTTGCATTTTCATCATATTTTAGCACAATATAGTTTTAAAGTTTTCGTTAATCATATTATTATTCCTCAGAATTCATTTCATTACCCTTTCCATAGATCACATTAATGAAACAAATTTTTGAGTTTATTCTATTCTTTTAGTACTTTCTGGATAAATGTTTTAAATAATATGTCACACTTTCCGTCAAGATTCTTAAGGGAGAGCCCGGATTCTTCCCCAATCACTAGGTAAGCCTGCATCATCTTGTAATCGTAATGTAACAGTTACACTATAGTGATCTTCACGCAACTAAGGAAGTGAATTAACATATGCCATTTTTGCTTGAAATTAATCAGCACCATGCCATAGCCTTTGGAAGTATACATGCCGTTAATTATATCCAGGGAAAATATCAATTTTTATTATTTTGCTCCACGGTAAAATACTCATTTTTATCCCACTTATATTTTATTTTTAGTTCAGGGGAAAGTCTTGTCTTTTACTTGTAGATTTATAGTATCATTTTTCGTCCAGGGAAAATGTTTATCTTTAACACAAAAAGGTTTCGAGGTCGCCTCGGATTATAAAACTTTAACCTATGTGCAGTGAGGGTGAACGAAGTTTTAAAGTATTACGTTATTAAGGGTGAAGATACACCATTAGCCTACAAAAATTTAGTGAAATATTTCTTTTTTTAATCTCAGCTCCTATAAAAGCTAAATGAACAAAACTTTCCATGCTTAATATACATACATTACACTTTATAAAACACTCTTTAGAATATTAAAATAGCTAACAATTGCCTGTAAAAATATCAAATTTGTATATTTTTTACAACTGTAGGTAATAAAATATACAATTAATTAAATATCTGCATGAGTTTCTTACTGGAATGTTTTAAAAACCTACAACAGCAACATAGTCTAGCATCTTTTACCTATTCTTTTAACAAATATTTTTTTTTTCTTAATCGTTACCTTCAATATTAAATTTTCTAAAAATTTTTGTTACTAAAAAAATATTTTCTGAGGGAATAAGAAAAAGATCCTAGACTATGTTGTTGATGTAGGTTTTTAGAATACTTTTAAAAGAATCATGCAGATATTTAATTTAATTTATTTATCTATTTATTTATTTTTTGCTAATAATTTAACATAAAATATAATATATATAGAAAAACTTTAGCTCGCCCCTGAAAGAGTAGAACTCGTGCTGAGGGGCGGATTCCTGAATTGAAAATTAACACGTATATAATACAATTTGTCTTATGTCTACTACAATAAGAAGATATAAATTTTAATTTACAATTTTTCAATTTTTATAAAATGCATACATAACTTCTTATATTTAATTCTAGAACAATTATAATTGATAAGATTAGGATATTTAAATATAAATTTGTTATATATTCTTGGGCCTAAATTACTACTATGATTAAATACTGTAGCAGTGTTGCATTTTGGTTCAAACAATATTAAAGAATTCACACTTTTTGTTTCATAACTATGAGAATACAATTCAAAATTATTTAGATTTTTATGTATGAATTTTATTAATAGGCTACAATATAATAAATTTGTCTTATGTTAAGAAAATTAAAGTCTGAAAACAATTTTTGAGATGGAATATCAATAGGTTTATGAAGACATATTTCAATTATTTTCTTCTGCAATGAATAAAATAGACTAAAATTGAATTTAAATAACCTACCCCAAATTGTAGATTTTATTATGCAAATGGTTTACGGGTTTAAAAATAATTATGCAAATTTGATATAATTTTTACACGTAATTATTAGCTATTTTAATATAGTGAATAGTGTTTTATAAAGTGTAAAGTATGTATATTAAGCATGAAAAGTTTTGTTCTACAGTAACTGAGCTATAAAACAAATTAATTTCACCACATTTTTGCAGGCCAATGGTGTACCTCCCCCCCCCCCCCGCCTAATATTGTATTTTTATGATAATAATTTTGAGGGAAAACCCGATAATTTTTAAACTACAAATCCATAATTTTATGTTTGAAAGTTGGCAACACTGAACGAACGAAATGAGTTCTGGTCCAAGTCATCACGAGATGAAAAGCTTTCTGATGAAATTTTGTCCAGTGCTAACGGGATTGGTACCCACATAGCATTGCAATGAATTTGGGAAGCTGCAGTAAGCAGCGAAATTCAGTTTTGCAAGCCAGTTGTGGCGGCAGCGGGCATCCTCCTGCTACCACACGTTATTCTCGTACTGGTTGTATGATCGTTCACTTCTTTTGAAGTATAAGGAAGGTCAGCAGTCGGATGGTAGCTTGGTCTTCCATGGGCACGCAACGAATATGTTTTATTTATTTCTGAATACTATATAGGCCTATCGTTAAAATATCGGGTAGTTTTTTGTTATCGTACTTAAGACACGTTCATTTTGAAAACGATTCATAAGCATAACTTTGTAACAGAACAATGTCATTGTGAACTGGTTTTTCGTGAAAATTTTTGAATTAAATGAAGTACCAATGCTCCATTAAAGCGTCGCGCTTGCAGTATATCGCTCACAAGCAAATATTCTGATGGGGGCAGATAAAAACGTTAAAAATTTTTCTTTCACCATGTTAATAATGTCAAAAGAAGTGCTTATACAAATTTTGGCCACTCGACCGTAATTACGAGGCCGTCCAGAAAGTGATTTTCTCTGGGGCCGTTTTCAGAAAAAAAAGCACAATTCCATGGAAAGATTTATTGAAACAGATACAGCAATTGTGCGTTATTTGTCAACATATCCCTCACTGAAATTGAGGCATTTTTCATACCGTGGGATCAATTTTTCTATCCTTGTGTCGTAGAAGTCAGCCATCTGGGATCGGAACCAGCGTTTGACAGCCGTCTGCACCTCTCTCTCGATCCCATGATATGACAAATGTCTCAATTCCAGGGGGAATATGTTGAAAAATAGCTCAATAATTGAAGCGTCGGCTGGAATAACGTTGTAAGTTACAAAATTTTCATTCGGCGTGTTTCCGTGTAATAATGTTGTATGTCATGTTACCTTGCTATACTCTTTCGCTTGCAACTGTCCATCAATGCAGTACGTGAAATTTGTCCACTCAAAAGTTTGCTACCCTATAAGAACAACGTTGTACGTGTACACATTTTTGCAGCTCCTGTAAATTTTACCAAATGTAACTTATAACGTTGTTCTAGCCGACGCTTCAATTGTTGTGTCTGTTCCAAAACTTTTTTCCAACGAAATTGTGTTTTCTTTCTGTTAACGGTCCCTGGCGAACTTATTTTTTTTACGTCCCTCGTAATTGCGGTCGAATGGCCAAAATTTGTATAAGCACTTCTTTTGACATTATTAACACGGTGAAATAAAAAATTTAACTTTTTTATCTGCCCCCATCAGAATGTTTGCTTGTCAGTTGTGTTCACATCCACTCAAAAGATGCGAACAGACTAAGCAAATAAATGACCAAATTCGTTATTAGGAAGTGTTTGCATATAGTCATATTTTGTAATTAATATTATTTCCAAAGCCATGAACTGGCCAGCAGAAACGCAGCATTGCTGCATGAAGGGAAGTGGGAGGTAAATCTTTGTAACAAATGAAAAACTTAAACCAGCACTTGTAAATAAAACATAACCTATGATTATAAATATCGGAGAAGACAGAGAGCCATAGGAGTGGCAAATCACGCTGGTACACATGCATATTATTAAAAATACGTAATAATAAACGCCGAAGGAGTAAATATTTATTCTTTGAGGATTAATTTATAGGTTTTACAACAGTGCCCTCCCTCTTTCTAGTTGTAACTATCATTCCATCTCCCTATAATGGGAAATGTTGAAAGAAGACTCTCCATAAAGCCAGGGAATTATGAAGTATCCACGTTAACAACTGAGATGCGATCGCATTTCGTTATTGCTTTTTTTCTGTTCTTTCACTTAGCATAGGTTTTAATAGTTGGTTCTGTTTATCTTCATTTTATTAGTCATATGCTGGCGCCAAGTCAAGAAACGCTCGTGGTTACTTGCTACGCGAATACTTACTTGCTTCAGGGATTCCAAGGATTTGGTTGTGGGGACACATCAGAAGTGTTGCCCAGAGCCTGTAGAAGATGAATAATTAAATGATATCTTGTTGCTCGTACTACCGCCTGTGGTGAGTGCGCAATACTCTGGTACATCAGTCCATGTTGCAGCGTTTCCCACTTTGTCGTGATTTCATGGATGACATTTTGAACATATCCTGTACCTTATGATAAGTAAATGCATCATAAAAATTGTTGCCTTATTGATCTTTCATATCGTCCAGCATGTGTGTTTTTCCGATAACTCAGAATCCAGATTCATCTCCCAAACATCCCCTTAATGTTTGCTTCGGAACATAATCGCATCGAAAGCTTAAAGCCACATCAGTATTTTTAAATTTCCTACTTAACCTAGCAAAATTGACCGAAGTTATCAATTATTCCTTTCACTGAATTTTATTTGCAAGGGAGTCACTAAGACCCAGAATCGATGAGTATCCAGGTTTCAAACAAGCAACCGCACTCGTCCCTAGACTAAAGGCTGGTTCACAATAAGCCGGGAACGAGAACCAGAATGAAAACGAGAAGCAGAGGACGTGAATATGAAAATTTTTGATTCACAATAAACCGAGAACGTAGACGACTATGCATCGATATGCATGTCAATAACGATATGTAAAGTCGATATTACTCATTCTGATGTTATTTGTGTATATAATTGACCAATGGCGTTCTCTCATGAGTACAAGGCAGCCAACATAAAAACAGGTTAATCAACTTCGAAATTTCAACTGAAACATTTCATTAGGTACGGCACTATAAATATGGCCATGCATCTTTATTATCACAACCTATTTTAAGTCTATCATAACGTAAAATAATTAGAGAAGAAACATTTGTAATAGAACAAAAATGAACACAACAGTAGTTACTGAATTGAAGCATGAATATGTAGTGTGTGATACAACCAATACAGTAATAAATTATGATTTGCTTCCGATCGGTGTTCAAAGATGCAGCTATTGAAAACCACGTATTCTCCTTCATTTTCTCATCGTTATACGAGGCGCGCCGCTTATCGTAAACGTGAGGATTTTCCTCAACACTCAATATTAGAATGTCATCAAATAAAACTTGCTCAATGATGCACAGCACAGAACAAAATAATGCATAGGTTATGTCACGGTCTTCTTGCTACAAAATATACGACGACAAAATAGCTTTTAGATGGCAATAGAATGAATCTAGTGGGCTGTGATCGGAAACGTGAACGCCAAAGTTGAAACTTGGCCAACTCTCCGTTCCCGATCCCGGGCTCCGGCAAACTTTTCGTTAATTGTGAATGCTCACATTTAAATGTACACATTTTAACAATTTTACCGTTTTCGTTTTAGTTCCGATTCTCGTTTCCGGTTTATTGTGAACCAGCCTTAACCCTCACCGTGTGTCGCCAGCCAGCGTTCGGGGCATGCTATGGAATGATGTTTATGCCTAACGTGGGAAACAGGATAATCCCGAGAAAACTCCCTGACTAGGGTTACCATCCGTCCGGCAAAAGGAGGACATGTCCTCTTTTTTAATCATTTATCCTGTCCGGCAGGCATTAAAAAAATTGAAATGTCCGGCATTTCGCATTTCAACTAGAATTAATATGAATATTTAATAATGTGCGATATTATGCATAGTATATCTAAATAAATGGTGAAAACCTATCAAAGAATTTAACTGCTTTCAATAGTTGAAGCTGGAGCACATAAAAAACATAAAATATGATGACCTATTGACATGCATTGAATTCTTAAACTTTAGATCCTAAGCTATTTATCAATTTTTTTCTTCAATGTACAAAGATATGCCAATCAAGTTAATTTGGACAAAGATTTAAGTTTAGATAAACAATGGTGCAAATCCTTCAATTCCAATAGTTCTGCGAGCACAAACTTTCTCAGAATCTTAAAAATGTCAATTCTATTTCTCTATCCCAAGACACAATGGAAATGCTGAAAAAGTATTTTCCCTAATATTTGCTCAATGGACAAAAGAACGAAATCGTATGCTGAGACAGTCAGAGGTATCATCATGGTGAAATATAATTTCAACGACATGTCCTGTGAACAGTTCCATAGTTATTTGGTACAAGACAGAAGTCTGCCTCTTTAGGCTCTTGTGCATAAAGTGAGCTCCACCGATAAGTAGGGTACAGATGTAATACTGATCCAGCAACTAGTGAGAAAACTAAGGTGAGCCATTGTTTTTATCTTTAATTTTGTTCATACCAATTTTTAAAAAGTCCTCCTTTTTTCAGTAGTGTCCTCTTAGATTCCATGTCCTCCTATAGAATTTCTTCTAATGTTAACTCTATCCCTGACTGCGACCTTGTCAGTTACAAGTGTCACTATGAATTTTTTAAATGAAAAATTCAGGCTGAACGGGACTCGAAACCGCACCGTCTGGGTGACGAGGCGAAGAGATTATATTTCTTTTACTGCCCCCCCCCCCAAGTCATTTACCTTCACCACGGACTTATATTTACTCTTCGCCGCAGGGAAATGTGAAATGTCTGAAATGAAGATGCTAGACTTGGTTTCAACCCGTGAACTTCAGACTCAAAATAAGCATCCAACATCTGAGTATGGCACGGACAATGCACGAGGATATGCTGTAAGAAATAGCTGCATCGGCATGCGTCACTTTCACTTTCTGCGAGTATCTATAAACTCTTTGCTGAAACGCTTCCAAGGCTGCTGACAGACTGCCAACATATACTTCAAATCAGGCCCGCATCCAGGAATCTGATGACGCTGGGTGGAGATAGGAGGTGAGATTGATTAATGCACGAATATTTTCCAATTTTCCATACACGAAGTTACTGTAGATATGGGAAAATACTTAACCAGTGTTTAAGCAAGTCAATGGGACAACAGAATTATTAATGAACAGACTTCGAATTTTAGGTTAAATGCCTATTTTTTCTGTAGAGACAAATTAAAAGTAGTTGAATATCTTCTCATTTTAAATAAAGTATGAAATGAACGTTTCCATTGTGTGCGACCACTTTCAAGAAAACAGGACCAAAATATGAGTAGGCCTATATTTAGATTAAATACCGCAATGTATACAGAATGATACTGTGACTTTGTTACAATCTTTTAGGGATGATAAAGATCATTATGGACAACTGTTATATTATACAGGGACATCATTTTATTTTTACTAATATTAACCTTTGGATTAACGGTTGAGAACCGGAAATATCGTTTGCTACCCCTTTCCACGACTGGAGTTCAATGATACTGCCGTAAAATACAAACAAATCACTTTACTAGGTATAGGAGGGAAGAAAAGTAGTTCATCCATTTACGTAAACTAGGAAATATCACAATTTTGAGTTTGATCATTTTCATTAGGTTTTTGTTTAATCAAAATACAGTACAGTATTAACAATAAGTGTTTTTACTCACGAAATGAGTTATCCATGCAAATGTATTCATTATGTAGTGTATATTATGCTGTCTACAGCATATTTGCGTACAATATAGAAAATGAAGTTAAATTGAAAAATAATCATAATATGGATATTTAAACAGATTTTTGAAAATGGTGTCTGTTCATTTCGATACAGGCTTCAGTTCTTTTGTGCATATTATCGCACTATAGACTATTGCATCTAATTCCAATTACCAGTTTCGTCCTTCGTACTAGTAACTCATGTTGAAATAATTCTGTATCTACTCTATAAAAGAGTACCTTACGTACTGTAAATCCAATCTTCACTTCTGCCCGACCCGCACAGATAAAATTGCTCAAACATGCTATCTACTGTCCGCCCAAGTCGTTACGTCACAGGATCGTAGAAAGGGAGCAAATCACGTGACAGTTAATTACTTAACGAGACCCTTTTATCTAAGTTATTTTAAACAGTTGTATAATATTACGTAGACGTCCAATTCCTAACAGAAATTAATGTTTTCAGAAAAGAGCTAAGACAGCCCAGCCACTAGTCTTTATAAAGGGGCGAGCAGAAGCAGGTAGGGGAAATCGGGATGCGACGTAGGCAAACGGACGACAGTACCTGTACGAAAATATGATTCAATATTGGAAGCTCTTTCGTTACTGGAAAACGCGAACTTTTTCTGGAACGTACTATACTCACTAACTCAGTACTGCTTACTATATGCGGCCTTGGTTCTGTGAGGAGGACAGTTGGAACTTTATTAGTAGAAGGGGTGGGAGTGAAGTACATTAAAAAACTCAGGTACAATAAAAATTGAAGTAAAAATAAAATGATGTCGCTGTAGTAACCCGTGTCCAAAAACGTTTCGTTTGGTAATCAATTACATACAGAACGTGATGTGTGTTAATCAGTGTTAAGTAACATTGGAGGATAATGGTAAAATACTGTAAGTAATTTTGTCTTCTTCAATATATGGCATGATTTTGTCTTGCTAGTTTTTTGTAAGCATTATAAAGACTACTCGAATAGATACAGAACTTTGTTTACAGCGTACATGAAAATAACCATCTGACTTTTAACTCATGGTCAATGCACTGAAACCTCACCTCAGTTTATACAGAGGGTTGTACTGAAAGTCATGAGCAACACATTGCTATAATTTCAGTTTCAACACTGTAACAGGCAATGTTTGCAAAATATTAATGGTAGACAACGATGTATTGCTATGTCAATTATGAATAATGTGTTAATTGTAAATTCATTGGTAAATTAATTAATTAAATTGTAAAACGAGTATGAGCACTTACGTATTAGCAGTCTTAGAGCAATAAGGCCGATGAATTCATAAAAAATTACGTACCAGTATTCATAATTTAAGACTTAACAAAAATAAAGTTTCTAACCGTAATATTAATCCCTGACCTCACACAAGTGAACCACCGTTTTGTAGTGTGGTTGTGCTGTGGTCCGTGTGAGTTAAGCCTTAATCTGATGGCACGAATGTAAATGTGAGGTTCTGAAAATTGCTGCAAACAGAATCAAAAGCTGTATAACAATTAACATTTTCTTGTAACCAGTGTATACACAAAGTTAGTTAACAAGCATCATAATTTAACCTCAAAATATACGAGGAGTACATTTTAATCTGGTTGGAACAAATATAGAAGTGAGATTTCGTAAATCTTTGGAAACAAAAAGAAGTCTTTCACGTTCTATATACTGTATATACGACAAGGGTCTTCGCGCTTCATTTTTGACACGGTATTAATGCGCGAACCTCGACCCCGTGGCACCGAGATCCACTATGAATAGAGGACATCGAGTAATTTTCACAGTATAGGTAAAAAATAGCGAAGGATAAATTTAATTTAAGGAAATGTTAGTAATATTCAATACGCCGACGTTTGAAAATATATTTATGTTGCATCGAACTTTTCATTTCGCCCAATGTATGGAATCGGTACCCACCCAGCATCGTGAAGAATTTGGGCAGTTAGTCAGTAGCAAAATTCCGTTTCGTAAGCCAGCTATAACGGCTTGGAGGGGGCGTCTTTGTGTTGACAAGTTACCCACGTACTGGCTGGACGATCGTTCACCTCGGCTGGTCGGCCTTGACCCTTCATGGGCTGTTACGCCACGTATTATTATTATTATTATTATTATTATTCGGAAATTTTACTGGAAGCAAGTAAAGAGATAGGTTTGGAAGTAAATCCCGAAAAGACAAAGTATATGATTATGTTTCGTGACGAGAATATTGTACAAAATGGAAATATAAAAATTGGAAATTTATCTTTTCAAGAGGTGGAGAAATTCAAATATCTGAGAGCAACAGTAACAAATATAAATGATACTCGGGAAGAAATTAAACACTGAATAAATATGGGAAATGCCTGTTATTATTCGGTTGAGAAGCTTTCATCATCTAGTCTGCTGTCAAAAAATCTGAAAGTTAGAATTTATAAAACAATTATATTACCGGTTGTTCTATATGGTTGTGAAACTTGGACTCTCACTTTGAGAGAGGAACATAGGTTAAGGGTGTTTGAGAATAAGGTGCTTAGGAAAATATTTGGGGTTAAGAGGGATGAAGTTACAGGAGAATGGAGATAGTTACACAACACAGAACTGCACGCATTGTATTCTTCACCTGACATAATTAGGAACATTAAATCCAGACGTTTGAGATGGGCAGGGCATGTAGCACGTATGGGCAAATCCAGAAATGCATATAGAGTGTTAGCTGGGAGGCCGAGACGTAGATGGGAAGATAATATTAAAATGGATTTGAGGGAGGTGAGATATGATGATAGAGACTGGATTAATCTTGCTCAGGATAGGGACCAATGGCGGGCTTATGTGAGGGCGGCAATGAACCTCCAGGTTCCTTAAAATCCAGTAACTATTATTATTATTATTATTATTATTATTATTATTATTATTATTATTATTATTATTATGTATAGATTAATTTGGAGAATAGATTAAAATTCCTTGAAAATATTTTGGTTAAAATCGCTGATTGAGCCAATAATAAATTATAGAAACGAATCATACTAATATTGTATACCTACTAAAGAAGAAATAATAATAATAATAATAATAATAATAATAATAATAATAATAATACTTAATGTAGTTTTAAGTGGTTTACAATACCTAATAGTAAATCATCGATGGTAAGAAAATAAACCATGCTGGCGAAAATTATGATTTGCACAGTTGTGGGGCGGCAGGGAGGGAAGCATGAAGGAAAGGGGGAGGAGGCCATGGACAGTGATGGGGGACGAGGTCTTCCTCCGTTCTTGCTTGTCAACTAGTAGTATGTCATTTTGTCACCCTTGTTGTGTTGATCACTTGCTGTTCCCCTCTGTTGCTTGGATACGGGTTGAGGCCTTGCACTTCTACTTCACTGCAAACTGTTTCAAACTCCGGGACAATACGTTTAATTGGGAAGAAGAAAAAATTCGCAAATACGGGTGCAACTATTTCGCAAGTTTATATTTCTTGGCCAAAACAGATAGTAGCTACTCACAGTGAAAAACGTTTCATTGCTACTAGATAAGCATCCATTTCATTCATTCGTTCATTTATAGTTTATTTATTTATTTATTTATTAGATTTATTTCTACTGGCAGAGTTAAGGCCATAAAGCCTTCTCTTCCACTCAACTAGTATAAGAACAATATCAAATATAAAAATGGCAGAAGTATAGGAACAATATACAAGGCAGATCTTTCATTGCAAACCCAGCATTCTCCAATCGTCCCTCTTTTCCGCATTTCTCTCAGTCTCCGCATACGATCCATGTATCCTAATTTTGTTTATCATCTGATATCTTCTTCTGCCCCGAAATTTTTTTCCCGTTCACTATTATTTCCGGTGCATCCTTCAGTAGACAGTTTCTTCTTAGCCAGTGACCCAGCCAATTTCTTTTTCTCTTCCTGATCAGTTTCGGTATTATTCTTTCTTTTCCCATTACCATTGCCAACAGCGTGGAAAAGTGCATTCAAGCCGGTGGTGGAATGTTTAGGCATTACTTTGAACTGTTGAAATGTACTGATACCGTGTAAATACGCAATACCACCCCCCTCCCTAAAATATTTACTGTTTATCCTGAATCTACCGTAGTCGGTATAGCGCTGGCCTTCTGTGCTCGAAGTTGCGGATTCGATCCCGGCCCAGGTCGATGACATTTAAGTGTGCTTACATGCGACAGGCTCACGTCAGTAGATTTACTGGCATGTAAAGAACTTCTGCGAGACAAAATTCCGGCACACCGGCGATGCTGAATAACCTCTGCAGTTGCGAGCATCGTTAAATAAACCATAATTTAAAATTTTCTTCCTGAATCACCCTGTATATGAAAATATCTTCATACTCCTCAGTCCGGCGTTAACTGAAGAAATCATAGATATTTTAAATAATTTCTACAGTATGGAACTCAGGCATGACATCTCTCTACAAAACGAGTAGATTTTCTTTATGCTTGGTAACACTCAATAACAGTAACATTATTTTTACTTCTTTTATCTTTTCTGTAAAAAAAATCTTCATTCCGCTTCGGATCGGAGTGATACTGAAGAATAAATTAGATTTAAAAAAATCGAGTTCCTTCCTTTTGAATAATTTCTCTTTCACACACTCAATTTTGTGTGTAAAATTGTAGTGTACTTCGTAAATTTGTAGTGTTTTTTGTAACGCAGTTTTACTCCTGGTTGAGTGTTAGAGAAGGCCGTATGGCCTTAACTCTGACAGGTTAAATAAACTTATTATTATTATTATTATTATTATTATTATTATTATAAAATGCCTTTACAGTTAAGTGGCGTACGCAGGATTCTGTCAAGGTGTGGTTATTATTAAAATTGTTTAGAATTTACATTATCGGTATTTTAAATGTTATGTACCATTATTATTATGTTACGGAGATACGGTATATTTATTAATATTATATTCATAAATACCCTTATAAAATCTTTGAAACGAAATATTTTCACAGTCATTCAATTTTTAACAAATTTTAACTTCTGTTTAATTTTGTATACCTAATAAAAATGCTTGTGTCATTATTACACTTACACAATAATCAATATTATATATATTTAGTCAACAGTTATTTGTATATCATAGGTAAGACACTTTACTTACTTACTTACTTACTGGCTTTTAAGGAACCCGGAGGCTCATTGCCGCCCTCACATAAGCCCGCCATCAGTCCCTATCCTGAGGAAAATCAATCCAGTCTCTATCATCATATCCCACCTCCCTCAAATCCATTTTAATATTATCTTCCCATCTACGTTTCGGTCTCCCCAAAGGTCTTTTTCCCTCCGGCCTCCCAACTAACACTCTACATGCATTTCTGGATTTGCCCATACATGCTACATGCCCTGCCCATAAGACACTTTACACAATAGGAAAATTTGTGGAAACAATCGATATTCATTCGTTCATTCATTCATAGTGTTCTGCCCAAGGACAGATCTTTCATTGCAAACCCAGCATTCTCCAACCTTTCCTATTTTCTGCCTTCCTCTTTGTCTCCTCATATGATCCATATAATCAAATATATTGAAATAAATGTAATTAAGCACAATAATGGAACATGAAACTCAACAAGGATGATGAATTAAACTGGCATGATGAATTTATTGAAGCAGGGGGTAGGAGGACTATGCCTTATATCGATGTAGATTTCGTTACTTTGATAGTGAAAAATTAGAGAAGGGAAAACGATTATGGATTTAAAAAAATAAAATCTAAATAAGTCAATTTTTTTTTAAGTTCAAGAGGGGGTGGGTTTCTAACCCTGTAACCTCTTCCTTGCATAAGTAAGGATATGGATGGTAGATAAGCGCAGCCACTGAATAACACTTACTTATAGATTTGGACTTGGCTTGTGAGCCATAGCAGTGCATAGCGATATCGCACAAATCATCCCGTTATTTGTCAGTGATCCTCCATCTGATAGCTGAACATCATTACGAGGGTTTTGCACCATTCTGCAGTTAGTTGCTCGTGCAACCCTTAAACTCGTTTCCTCTCCCGCACCCTAGTTTTCGGATGCATCGCTGAATGCTGCTTGCACATCCCTTAGCTTGGTCCGGTTTTTCGGACATACAAAAACTTGGTACAAAGAAGGGAGGGTCCTTAAAATATTCAAAGCTATCTTAGGATGGTTTTTATTTAACAGCCAACGACTTCACCATGTACACAATAGGAAACTGTGAGGTGTTAGTTGATGCTAGTGTGTGTGTAAGGTTTGTTTGAGATGCAAATACTGTACCTCCCAAGTTCAGAAAACCCAGCTGACCTACTGTGGTACAGAACGCACGCTGGATCTGCAGATCTTGCATTTATCTTCATTAAGACGTTGTTTCAACATTATACCGCAAGACTTGGAAGCGGATATTCTAGCTAGACCAACTGAGACTACTTATTACAGCGAACAGCGGCGCGCTCATAAGGGAGAATGAGTTGTGGCAGTCTTAAATCATACTATTGAGTCTCGGGTCGTAACTTTCTTTTCAATTTCAAAGTAACATTATTTTTGTTAATACCTACTAGGACAAATGCACTGGAAATGTAAAATCTACACCTTCTGATAAGATCGAACTATGCAGAACGTACAAAGTGCAGGTTATATTTTCTTCGTAAGCAAAAAAGTATGATAACTATGGTGGCGGTGGTGGTGGTAATAATAATAATAATAATAATAATAATAATAATAATAATAATAATAATAATAATAATGAGGTCTGATCCTAGGAATTTCTTCTCTCCTACAGTTATAACTGGTATACCTACTTACTAACTTACAAATGGCTTTTAAGGAACCCGGAGGTTCATTGCCGCCCTCACATAAGCCCGCCATTGATCCCTATCCTGAGCAAGATTAATCCAGTCTCTACCATCATATCCCACCTCCCTCAAATCCATTTTAATATTATCTTCCCATCTACGTCTCGGCCTCTCCAAAGGTCTTTTTCCCGCCGGCCTCCCAACTAACACTCTATATGCATTTCTGGATTCGCCCATACGTGCTACATGCCCTGCCCATCTCAAGCGTCTGGATTTAATATTCCTAATTATGTCAGGTGAAGAATACAATGCGTGCAGCTCTGCGTTGTGTAACTTTCTCCATTCTCCTGTAATTTCATCCCTCTTAGCCCCAAATATTTTCCTAAGAACCTTATTCTCAAACATCCTTAATCTCTGTTCCTCCCTCAACGTGAGAGTCCAAGCTTCACAACCATATAGAACAACCGGTAATATAATTGTTTTATAAATTCTAACTTTCAGATTTTTTGACAGCACACTGGATAATAAAAGCTTCTCAACCGAATAATAATAGGCATTTCCCATATTTATTCTGCGCTTAATTTCCTCCTGAGTGTCATTTATTTTTGTTACTGTTGCTCCAAGATATTTGAATTTTTCCATCTCTTCGAAGGATAAATCTCCAAACTGGTATACCAACAGTTTCCTAAAAAGGTCCCTCTTCCACGGGGCATATCTGAGAAGCTGTTATTTTATTAGTTTATCTTGCACTCTATTAAAATGCACTGTTTTCAGTTTATCGTTCTTTATTTTCTCCAACACTTACAAGGCTGAAATTTAATAACTGAAATATCGTTATTAAATCAGCGCTTTAATTAACAATAAAATGGATAAAATTTTACTTCAATCACTAATGAATGAAATATCACTTTAATATCTTGAATCTCATTACAAAAGCAACGCTAACATTTTACTTTTAACCATAAAGAATGAAATAACATTTTAATATCTAAAATCTCGTTACTAAAGCAACGCCTTAACAGAGCTTTAATTCATAGTTCTCTACTAAAGGTCAGTTTCTTCACAGCAAACGCAGCATTCTCCAATCTTCCTTCTTTTCCACCTTCCTCTTAAGGCCCATTAACCGTAACATAAACACAGAAGTTTGCACCCAGGTTATCAAATGGAATCATTCACAATGATTCACATAAACACTGACGATGTTAACATGAAAGTTTGCAAACTCCAAACTTTCATGCTTACGTTTACGTGATCTGCAAACAGTACACAATCGTGGAGCGCTGAAGTATATGACAGAATATGAGGAAATGACGTCGCTGTTATGTTTCCATGGTTACCAAGTATCTTTGTGGTTATGTTTATATTTCTTGATGTTCTTGATTTTACCGCAACGTTTACATTTTTAAGTTAACGCTTACGTTATGTTTAATTTTCATTGTGAATTAGCCTTTAGTCTCCGCATACGATCCATAATATATCTTAATGTTGTGAATCATCTGATATCTTCTTCTGTCCCGATTTTTCCCGTTCATGATTCCTTGCAGTGCATCCTTCAGCAAGCAGTTTCTTCTTAGCTAGTGACCCTGCCAGTTTATTATTTTTCTTTTTCCTTCCTGATGACTTTCAGCATTATTCTTTGTTCACCCACTCTTTCTAGTACAGCTTCATTTATTTTGTCTGTCCATTTCACACGCTCCATTCTTCTCCATATCCACATTTCAAATGCTTCCAGTAATTTCTCTTCATTTCGTCGCAATGTCCAATTTTCTTGTCCCATCCACATTCCACGTAAAGCACTTCTTTAATCTTTTCCTTAGTTATTTTTCCAAAGGTCCGCAGAAAATATTGCAATTGCAATTGCTATCCTCTTTTTGACTTTCTGGGCAGCAGTTCAGGTTACTACCTACAGTACAACCCAAGTATTTGAAGCTGTCCATTTGTTCCACTGCCTCATTTAGAATTCGCACGTTTATCTTCTTTATTTTTGTTCGCATAAGCATCATATTCGTCTTGTTTGCATTTATCTTCATCCCATACTGCTCTGCTCACAGATGCCATTTAGCTCCATTTGCATAATAGCTTAACAATAATGATGTATACTATTTACCTAGTGAATAAATAAGCAAATTTGAATTTTTAACCAAATATACGGAGTGGACATACAGTCTCGATTCATTTTAATGGAATAACGGTTATTCTTACATGAACTGTATATAGGGCTATTGCTATGGTGTATACATATGTAATTCATCGTAATTTACCATGACCCCCATCCATTTCACAGGATTGTGTCCAACGTTAGAATGAAGCCCAAAAGATATTCGTAAGCATGTCGCCAGAGTTCACTGCAGATGCTTCTGGAACTCGATTCTTCAGGTCCTGTAGATTTCTTACTTTAATTTTGAACACTCCTGACTTGATAACTCCCAAGCAAAAAAATCTAAGGACGTCAAATCAGGTGAACGTGATGGCTATAGCCATATTTGTGTTGAACCTTTGCCTATTCATTAGTTGGGAAAGCGTTGGTTGAGATATGTTCTCACAACTAACGCAAAATGAGAGGGTGCTCAATCTTGATAAAAAAAGGGGTGTCAACAATGTAATCCTGCTGTAGCTATGACTCAAATTACTCCCGCATGTCCAAGTAAACGTTACCTCTAATGGTAGCCTTCCGCAAGTATGAAAGGACTATAAATAGTGGTTTTTGTGAACCCAAGTCATGCATTTATTTTTGGCCTTGGCCTCAATTAAATCATAACAAACTGACTACGAGCTGCGTAATCTTCGTCCTCTAGTTTGTACAACACCTGAATGTGGTAAGTTGTTTTTTTCGGTGTGAACTTCAAAACAGTTGATCTAGCTGGATACTTAAACAACTCGATGCTTGAGGCTCCTGTCGATGGCTTCTCGAATACGTTCCGCAATCTGCTCAGGCGTAGAAGGTCTACCTGAATGTGGCTCCTCGGCAACATTTCCTGTTCTTTGAAATTAATTGGCAAGAAGACGGATGTTTGATTGTGTTGGCGCCGGTTTTCGGAATTTACGTGTGAACTTCTGTTGCACTTACGCATATGTTAAAACGCGCAATCGAGCACCGACACACGTTCTTAAATACTCAGCGTACTAATAAATTAGTCCGAAACAATAAAGAAATTCCAGCGTTTACTCAAAAATGGATAGAGACTTCGTGTCCACCCTGTATTAAGAATCTTAGGTTTCTTTGTCAGTGTTGAAAAAAATATTGTGTGGCACAAGTGAATCAAGACTTTTAGGCCTATATCCACACGCGGAAATTAACGCGCTTGGCTACGCCTTTCGTGCCAAACATTCCGCTCGTGGATTAAATACGTCTCGATTCACCAGTACCATAAATAACTATTATCTCATGATTTAAGAATGTGCAACAGTGAACAAACATTGGCACTCATTTGTTGAGTGTTTTCAGTAAGGGAAGTTTATTTGGCACTAAGTTGAAAGAGCAGTACTTTATCCCATTTAATTAACTGTGTCTAAGTGATCATGTTTAAAAAGAAATATTTCACAAAAAGTCACTCAAGAAATTTCACTTTCGGACTATCGGAGTAGCTCATGAGTAAAGAACTTGTCTCCTGATCCCAGGCTGCACTAGGACGTGTGTTCCAATTCACCTTGAACTGATTACCTGGTTGAATTTTTTCCGGAAGGTTTCTAGTACTTAAGGTGAATTTTAAGTAATCCATGACAGATTCTGGGTCTCAACTCGTTATAATCATTTCTACCGACACAAGGTAACGTCGTAGTTGATACAACGTCGTTAAATAGCCAATTAAAAAGAACGGGTTTATTTAGTAGGCCTAAACGTGCTTCAAGTCATTTAAATTTGAGATTATTTCCTTCTAGCGTTGGTGTCATTTTAATGGTACATTTCAAGCATTTTTGGTTCACAAAACCCTGGTCTCCATAATTTATTGTTGGACAATTTTTTTTTATTTACTCTTTAATTTGCATATAGGTTTGTATTGCCAGTCTTTTACAGACACTGAGTTATTCAATGTCAAAAAAAATTGTTATACGTTTGAGTCATCAAAATCTGGGCCCTTAATGCTATCATTACATAAAGACTTTCACTGCTGAAAAATAGCATTAAACAAACTGTTCTGGTACAACCACAAGTCTCATGCCTAGTAGGCCTACAGTAAGTTCTTGCTTGTAGTAGTATTGAGTGGCTAGGGGCGGGTTAGGGATGACCCTTCAGCACGTCGACTCGACAATGGCCTATTGTGCACTCCGAATTATGGGATGAATGAGATGAGGTATACCAGCCCACCGGCCGTATGAGACTCCTCACACGCTCACCCAATGGGCCCCCTACACCCCTCCCGCCTTAAGTTCATACCGCCAAGGTGATCAAGCAGCACAGGATCCATTCCGAAAGCTTTTCTAAGGTGTCGAAGCGCCCTCGGAAGTATTCTCAAGAGGAGGAGCTCGCGACAGGAACAGTTTGGCTGTGGCGTATGCAAAGCCAGCGTGATTCTTACCTGGATTTATTTTCGCGTGCACATTCGAAACCAAATCAAGTTCACTTCGTGCTCCTCGTTACACATCTTGGATATGCAAAGGTTAGGTTTGGTTAGTTTAGGTTTTTATTTACCAAGTCCACGCATGCGCAGTTATCTCAAAGCAAAACTGTTCTTGTCACAAGAGCACGTCTCTTAAAGGAACACTGTGGTGAAATAATGGTGAAAAATTAAGAAAATCCATTTAAAAATTGAAAAGTCCACTGCAAGAATGATGGATGTCACTTTCTTGTCGAAAATGAACCAAGACTGTCAATGCATAGCTTAAGACATATAGAATGTACATACAGAGTTATATGGCATTAACACTGATAGTCATTGTCCAGTAATGACCGGAAAATCACAGTTAAGCTTTGAGCGCTAAGCATTTCAAACTTTCAATTGCTTCTCCTGCAAAATGTATTCCAAATGACATCCATCATTCTTGCAGTGGACTCTTCAATTTATTGTGACTCTCTATTTAGACTGAGCTCAAAAAGCTAATTACTTTATATTCCAATGACTATTTCCAAGCTTTTGAGCCAATATGAAATAAACATTTTGAAAACTTTCATGCAAGGAGCCTTTTTAGTGACGTCAGTATAAAATATATTTTAAAAATATTATTTCAAACCTATTAGCCCTAATGGCACCAAATTTTGTACAGATGATAGTACTGTCGGCATGTTTATGTCGTTTAAAATTCATAAATTTTGGATGAAAATTGTAGAAGTTTTACAACTCACATAACTGTCCCCTTCAGGAATTAATCCTGGCAGATATATTGCAAAAGGCTTGGAACCCAGAGATGATTTCGGAGAGTACGCCCCTCCTGCAAGCGGAGGAAGACATGTGTCATGACCTGAATATGCCTATGGAGTGAAATGATGAAGATGAATATGATATGAAATCTAAATTCTTTTTGTAAATGGAAGAGGAAAAGGAAATGGACAGTAACAGTAAAACTTCCAATCCGGCATTTGTCTTAGCAACTGTAGAAAACCACGGAAAAACCACAGTCAGGTTGGTAGGCCCGGGGATTTGAACCGAGGACCTCCCGAATGCGAGTCCCGTACAGAATGCATGAAGCCACCTCGCTCGGTTCTTGCTAGTAAATAGGAAGAGTTCTGTGATCGCTTTTATGTCCTTCATAAATTGCCGATTGGTATCGCTTCCGTTTGTGTTCCGTCAGCAACCTTCATGCGGAATCCGTTCGCAAGCAATTTCGGTCACAAAACGGTGTCAGCACATGGCCCGGGTCCACATAATAATTTGTACAAACTACGTAGACAGTTAACACGTGCCGACCAACATAACAACGCTCCGATTTTCTTTCATCCGAAACGTATGGCCCAGTAGAGAGTTACACTCTGAATTCCAAAGAAGGCTCAGATTGCATTAAAAGAAATAGTCGTGTCTTGAAGAATACGCGGCTCTATATAAGGAAACGTTTTGACTCCAGGTATGACCACAGCTCACTGGACAAAACTTTCATGGATGGTTTTCTCAGGAGTAGCTGGGATCCTTTGCCATTATTGTTTCACATTTTCGTATGATATAATTTCGGAATAGGACTTTCCGTTGTTATCGGTGGTCTAGCAGTTATCACACTAGTCGTTGGATCTGTGATTCGCGGATTCAAATTCAGTCAAAGGCGATGGATTTAAAGAGCAATAAAAGTCTTTCGTATGACTTCCTTCGGGAGGGAAGTGAAGCTGTGGGTTTCGTATCGTAGATTTACGGCACCTTAGAAAAAACTGTCGTTGATAAAGCGCTCCAGGAAAAAGTCGACATTTCTAGTCCAGGTAGAATTTTAACGCTGAATAACCTCTGAAGTTAAAAGCGTAGTTGCAAATCTACTACCCCTTATGCTGCCGCGATCACAACCACCACCACCACCACCACCATCGGCCATTCGTTATCTCGTGAAACCAAATGCATACGTGCGGTGTAACTTATAGTAAGAACCTTCCGAGTTTACTTTCTTCTTCCCTTCACGCGCAAGTTGGTTTCACGAGATAACGAATGAACTGTACCACTACTACTATTATTACTACCGACACTACTAGACTACTAACTTTCGGCTATTAAAATGAACTTTCAATAATGCGAGATCACTACTGTGCTCCAACCACGAGAAAGTCTCCGCCGGATGAGACGAAGGGGGGTAATGCTGTGAATGAATGTTGATGTCATAAGATGTCATAAGGTCACACACGTGGGTACTCTTATCTCTATTGGCTAGCTCTCACAGCACAAACCATAACATTGATATAGACATATTGATACTACCCTAATTACAAAATTAGATCACAGTTAATCTCCTGGGGTGCTATTCATAGACATTTCGCAGCACGCGCTACGAGCGTATTAAGCTAGCCCCTGCTATCCACTGGTTACTAGTACAGAATTCAAATCATATCCTATCGCTAACACTGGTTTATGAATACGAAAAACGCTGATCATCCACCGAAAGCCCGCGCTAAAAATGTCTATGAATACGGCCCGTGGTCTTTAATCTCTTCATACAGGAAATAACATATGCAGGAGAGCGCAAGTTTTTAAACTGGCGTTATAACTGTAATATTATTTATCTACTTCGTTCCAATAGATGAGGCAATAGTAAGCACATTCCTTTCACGGTTGGTCTCCTGGTTGGAGAACAGTATGTACAGCTCGATTCAGCGTTAATGGCCCCTGTCCTTGGTTGTTTGGCTAGTGAGCGAGCTGTGTGTTGTGTCATAAGAAATTTAATCACAAATGTGAATGGGAGGGGAAGAGGAAAGAAGAAGAATGAAAATAATATCTATGCTGGAATCTGAGGGACACTCATGTTTAAAGTCATAATGACATTGTTTAGTCAACAGACGTAGTGATTAGTAATGGGACGTGTGAAAGAATATTGTGTTTTTAAGATGGAATGTACCGCGACATGATAAGAAGGAAGTGTTTGGTGTTATGGCTGCGCGGCTTGACCTGTGTGACCCAGCCCTCCAGTAGTGATGAGTAGCTCTTTCTTAGTCTATCTACTTACTTTTTGCAGGGCCAAAATCTAAGTAAGATTAAGATAAGTAGGGTTTGAATTTCAAACTTTCAGCCATATTTTTGCGCCCTATTACTGAAATGTTTACATTTTCTGTCATACTATTACGTAGCAATTAAAATAATCACTAAATCGCTGATTATATTTCATGAAGGAATACCTAATTTCCGGATGATTAACGCGTACATATAAAACATGAACAAAACCCGTCAGAGAATTTAAGAGATAATAGCTTTTCGAAGAGAGTGAAAATAGCATGTCACAAACCACCTTCCTGTTATATTCAAAGAGTATTTCACAGTTTAATGAAATTAATGGGTACAGAAATATGTATTTCGTGAAAATTAAGAAATTAATTTTATTTGTAGTAGTAGAAAGCTCTTTTTATTGCACGCGTAATAAAAAAGTAAACTCTCCAATAGCGATTTCAATTACATAGTAATATTATGTGATGCGAGGACGTTAAATGAATTGCATTTGTTTTATTCCATACATAGGCCTACACCATGTACGTTGTGCTAGAGGTTTATATTAAATTCCACCTACAGTTCAAATTTACGTCAGATACTTTTTTTTATATATCAAATTTCCATCTGTTATTGACTGATCTTGGAAAAACGTTGACGTTGTCATTTCACTCTAAAATACAGAAAATCAATACATTCTTACTTTGCAACTGTTGCCATTGTTATGTTACACATGCGTACGGGGGTACTGTAGCGAATGGTGTAATGGCTAGAATGGCAGATTAAAATATAAAACTCTTTATAACTTCGTGTCCTGATATCCTAGCGCAACACCAACAGACTAAGGTTCACTGAATGTCCAGGTTTCGAACAAACAACTACTGTTCTCCAACCAGGAGATCAACCGTGAAAGGAATGTGCTTACTATTGCGTCATCTATTGGAACGAAGTAGATAAATAATACTATCGTTATAACGTCAGTTTAAAAACCATGCGCTCTCCTGCATATGTTATTTCCTGTATGAAGAGATTAAAAGACCAGGAGATTAACTGTGATCTGATTTTGTAACTAGAGTAGTATCAATATGTCTGTATCAATGTTATGGTTTATCCTGTGAGAGCTAGCCAATAAAGGTAAGAGTACCCACGTGTGTGACCTTATGACATCTTATGACAAAACATTCATTCACAGCATCATCCCGCTTCCCTTCATTCCCTGGAGACTTTCTCGTGGTTGGAGTACAGTAACTCTTCCCCAGATCAGCTCCTCTGTGCGTCGGTCGCCTGCTTGCGATCGGGGGAATTACAAAATGGAAAGGAAATATGAAGGAATTATGTTGGTATCTACAGTGAGGATCACGTAGGAGTAGTTCCTAAAAGGCTAATTTTGCCGCCTCTTCAGTTTTGCCAACTAATACCAGATATCACCAAAGAGGGTAAAATCACAATGCCATGTAGGCCTACTATAATAGGCAATAATAATAATAATAATAATAATAATAATAATAATAATAATAATAATAACATAGTATTAACAATAACAATGTCTTGCTTATTTACTGTATCACATCTCATCTTTATGTTGAGAGGTGTTCCCTAAATGGTTCAATAATTTGTGAAATAGTACATTTTCCTCCTGGACCTCTCGCACATTATGTTGGTAATTAGTAGATTAACATGATCTAGTATTAAAATGTATTTTGTCTGACAACATGAAATTCACTGCTTTGACTAAACAGTTTACGGTTCACGAGACCTAACCTAAATCCGTTCCCTAGTAATGATAAACTGAGTGGCAGACGAAGATTTAAAAAGATTACTGATATCGGTATAAATGGAAAATCTACGGAGAATATTTCTAGATTGAAATGCACAGAAGAAGAGAGATATCAGAGAAAAATGAATGTCAAAGAAAATGTAGCTATGTAAATACAGTGAAACCATTATATTTGTTTTAATATTCCTTAAGACTGGAGAAAAAGAGATGGCGAAAAGAAAAAGGATTTTATAAAAGGACTCCAACAGGAAGAGGAAAAAAGGAAGAGCGTAGAAGACATGGACAGTTATGAACAGCATGACTCGCGGAGAACTGCACAGGAGAGAGATATTGGCAAGGAAAGATAACAGCAACGTCGTCGTCGTCGTAGTAGTAGTAGTAGTAGTAGTAGTAGTAGTAGTAGTAGTAGTAGTAGTAGTAGTAGTAGTCGTTGTGATGGTATCCACTGCTGTGGACTAACGGTTAGCACGTCTGACCGTGAAGCTGACCTGAGTTCAAATTCTGGCTGGGCCAAGTTACCTGGCTGAGGCTTTTCCGAGAATCAACTGAAACAGAATTGCTGGGTAACTTCCGGCGCTGGACCTCGGGCTATTTCACCATCGTAATTAGACTCCCTTCTTTCATCAATCTCTCCATCTCTCTTCCATATTTCGGACTTGCTCACATGTAGAGTCGGCAGCGGGCCGCCACCGAAGTTGGATCCTGTGGTATGTGGTCATTAGTTGTTGGTGGTAGTGCTAGCTACAGTGAAATCTTCTCTAGACTCATGGTAACTCGTGGGACCGCAATTGAGGGACCGCGGTGATAGTTACACAAAAAGATAAAAAGAAGAGGAGTTTGGGGGGCGGCCCGCAGGAGATCTGTAACGCGGGGGCCTTAGGACATGCACACCATTCCATTCCGGGTAGTACAATAGGGTCATCGAAACGGCCTACGTGTAAAGGCAGTTTCCAACCCGTGCCCCTCCCTTCAAGGGAGATAATAGATAGTGCTGGTGGTGGTGATACTGGTAGAAGTAGTATAACCTATTTTATTTCAAGGAGTGCAGTTCGGTGGCTCCTTTGAACACCCACTTACAGATTTATGACTTCCTACACAAACACCTCTGACAATTCCATCCTGTCCCCTCGTCCCAACATTGCACAGTTGCCACAATCCTGGTGACCCTCGAAATGAGACTGACGGGATTCTTGGAATTCGGAAAAGATGCAGCAACTCTGCCTCCACGTGGATTTGACGGGAGCCTGTCAATTCTTCTGAACAAGAATTGTGATTGGTTACTGACAGGAGAAGACAAGATTTCCGTCACAGTAAGAAAGACATTTATTTATGACAACCAATTAGTAGGGGGCAGTAGAAGGTCTGTCGGCAAAGTCCTTTCTATGAAACTGCACTCCATGAAAAAAAAAATAGAGTATAGTAATATCGCTATGTGCTTGGAATGATATAACTCTGAGCAAACAAGTCAAGGAAAGGGAAAGATATAACACACTCTGTATGTCGTATTTTATTTAATAACGCTTTTAACTTGGGCGAAAAACGGTAGACGAATTTTACTTGAAGCCTTTGACAAGGTTCTTTTAAGTGCCGTAAATCTACGATACGTACCTTCCAGCTTTATTTGCCTCTCGAAGGAAGCCATGCTAAGAATTTTATCTCCCTCAACAGGGTCTGAACTTGCAAATCTCTGATCCAGCGGTCTGCATGTATCCGCTACAACACCGAGGACGACTCCATATGGGAACGAATTAGCTAATGACCATTCTCCTGAGGAGAGAATCGACGTCGTGTCCTCTGAATTAGTAGAGGAATGTAGGACTGCTATATGAGTCACTACAGGCCAATAATAATAATAATAATAATAATAATAATGATGATGATGATGATGATGATGATGATGATGATGATGATAATAATAATAATAATACTTACTGGCTTTTAAGGAACCCGGAGATTCACTGCCGCCCTCATGTAAGCACGCCATTGGTCCCTATCCTGAGCAAGATTAATCCAGTCTCTATCATCATATCCCACCTCCCTCAAATCCATTTTAATATTATCTTCCCATCTACGTCTCGGCCTCCCTAAAGGTCTTTAATCCCTCCGGTCTCCCAACTAACACTCTAAATGCATTTCTGGATTCGCCCATACGTGCTACATGCCCTGCCCATCTCAAAAGTCTGGATTTAATGTTCCTAATTATGTCAAGTGAAGAGTACAATGCGTGCAGCTCTGTGTTGTGTAACTTTCTCCATTCTCCTGTAACTTCATCCCTCTTAGCACAAAACAGTTTCCCAAGCACCTTATTCTCAAACACCCTTAACCTATGTTCCTCTCTCAAAGTGAGAGTCCAAGTTTCACAACCATAAAGAACAGCCGGTAATATAACTGTTTTATAAATTCTAACTTAATAATAATAATAATAATAATAATAATAATAATAATAATAATAATTCAAAATATTTTAATTTCAACAATTTTGTTCCCAATATTGATAACTATAAGCCACAAAAACCGTTCCATACGGCATCAGCTTTGATTATAATGACTATAATGCCACGGAATTAATAACACCTTCCCGTATTCTTTCACAACGCCGAGAATCACAATTATTCTTCAAGCTTAAATGGAGAAACAGGACAAACTTCGTATCGTAAACACAAACGTAGAGGACAAGTGTCCTCAGAACGACCCGTCGACGATTCTCATTCATAAGACGGATTACGAAAAGAGCTGCTCTATCTTTATTTAGACACGGGGAAGGAATCAGGAATGACGAAAATGTGGCAAGGCTTTTTTATTAATTGTATGCAAAATACCCGCTTTGACGATGTTCATAAACGCCGGTTCGAAGTAGATAAAAAAGGAAGGACGTATCACCATCCGTCTCTGTCTCGCTCGCCCTTCCCCTCCGCAAGATGCCGCTGAGGCGACTGCTGTGGGAACCTGGCGCAGCGCCTCCGCTCAATGGCAACAACCGTGCAGTGAGAAACCACAGTCCTTCGCCTCCACGTGGAGTACGAACAGTTTTTATAGCGATCACCGACCTCGTGCAACCGGCCCTGTGGTAGGGATGTCAAATTACATCACCCAGCGCTGCACGCACGCACACTCAAACAGCGCGGAGAGCGGGCTGGGCGCATCCAACAATTAACTACATCTGCAGGAGGTCCGGGTGGGTCCCGACCTCGAGCGTTAGCTGCTCCATAATTCGTGTAATAAGCTTAAGACGGAATCCAAGACAAACTACGTCATTTATATAAGGCTAGTATTTTTTATTGTTTTTTTTTTAACAGAGACGTATCGGCTTAAGATTATCCAGTGTTTGTTTCATTACGAAATAAGCATAGGGGAGACTGTTGCATATACCTCTAAACACTTTTCACATTTCATTTTTTTTTTTAATTTTGGGAAATGAAATTTTTGAAATAAAAAATGCTTTAAATAATTTTTGAAGATTCCTTTACAACTTCCCGTATGTATTTCCCTATTTACAGATTTTTAAAAATTTTATTGGGTTATTTTACGACGCTGTATCAACATCTAGATTATTTAGCGTCTGAATGAAATGAAGGTGATAATGCCGGTGAAATGCGTCCGAGGTCCAGCACCGAAAGTTAAGGCTAGTTCACAATAACCGGAGAATTGAAACGAGAACGAGAACGGAAATATTGTTAAAATAAATGTATTTAAATGCGAGCATTCACAATAGTTAATTGTAAATGCTCACATTTAAATACATTTATTTTAACATTATTTCCGTTCTCGTTGTCTTCGTTCCCGGTTTATTGTGAACCAGCCTTTACTCAGCATTCGCTCGTATTGGGTTGAGGGAAAACCCCGGAAAAAACCTCAACCAGGTAACTTGCCCCGACCGGGATTCGAACCCGGGCCACCTGATTTCGCGGCCAGACGCGCTGACCGTTACTCCACAGGTGTGGGCACATATATTAAGGATGGAAAAAATGAAATGAAGGGATAATATGTAATGTGTTCAAAGGTACAACAGGTTCATTTACCTTGGGACATACACTCTTGTAAGTTGGAACACATGGAATATAGGTGGGAATATAGCTGTAAAAACTGACAATCATATTTAAAATATATTTGCAATCATAAACCAGAGCAGACCTCTCTGATTGAGATTTTATTTCCTGGAGGAACAGGCTTCAACAGCTTTCTTCAACGCATCCGTATCAATTGGGGACCTCTCAACTCCAGACTTAGTGACATGATCTTAAAATAAAAGAAAAACAAAAACCGATAGTATTGTGTACCTTGGAGCGTGTTCTGTGGTACAAGATGTTTTGTGTTCAAAGGTACAAGAGAGTGCACTTTTAAACAAATATGGCTCCCAAGACTAGGGATTCGAATAAATCATGGAAATTAAAATATGTTATTACTTACCAAATGATAGGGAACATATTGTACTTGAAAGATATTAACAAATACAATCTGGTTTTGTGTTAGAAAACATATATCAATGACCGAAATGTTTTCTTTTGGTACTAAAAAAATTATTTTGCCCACAGAACTCACACTTTGCAGTAAATCAACTGAAACTAATACCAGAGCTACGTAGCGGCTTTATCTACAATCTACTTCAGTTTGAGTCCTCTAGGTAGCAGCAAAAATTAAAAAACAAAAATATGCTAAAGGTACAACAGTCTCCCCTACCGTTAGCCTGTTCTAGTAATTTCGAGGCTCAGAAAAGACCAAACTGTGACTGTGGTGAAACAGCTTTTTTCAAAATACTTCCATTTCAAAATTGCGATACTTAATTATAACTCGCATTATCATCATTGTAATCACCACAATCATACGGGATAACAGGTGCAGAAAGCAACTTTTTATCCTTTGATGATAATTCGAAATTATTCACGCAACCTTCAGTTTTCATTTTACTTTATAGACTAATCATTTGCAGTTGTTAGAAGCAAACTGGTATATGGATGGCACCTAATATCTGAAAATTTTCTAGTGAATCACAAAACTGTTTTAAAAATAAATTTCTCTCAAAATAGACAAACTTCTTACATATATTTCTGCTTTACAAAATCTTCTCGACAACAAAATGTCGGTTAACTTTCCAATTTTATAATAATAATAATAATAATAATAATAATAATAATAATAATAATGTAGTTGAACTAAATGAGCTTTTTTGTATATACGAGGTATCCCTTAACCATCGGTATGCTACATTAATGCAAAATGCTCGTTGCAAGAAAAACGTTCATTCGAGTTGATACAGAACAAATTCCTTCAAATTCCTTAGATTTTTTATTAAACAACATTCAAAGTAACTTGTCCATTCCAATTCTCAACTAGATTATTGAGATTAATTTTTGGTTTGCATACGCTCAAGAGAGAAGAATCACTTACTCGATAATATTTCTAAGCAGACTGTTAAGAAATACTCTTGATTCCGCTGAAATACTCGAATTGATTCTATGATTATTTTATCTTTGTTATTCATGTCACAGCACATTGTTTTGCTTTTTCCGGGAATAACTCAATTTATTCTTGTTTCGGGCCTACAATTTATCGATTTATTAAATATCTGATACTGGTTTATTATTCACCAAATCTCTCTTTCATGTTTTCATTTTATTTAATATCTATTCCTATTTTTTTAATTATATTTTATAACTGCCGCTCATGTAAATCATTAACAATAATAGGTTAAATTTTGTTCATTTATATTTATATGAAGAAGGTGCTTTGATGGGCATCTAGCCCTAGCTTGTGTACTTTCCTATACTTACTTACTTACTGGCTTTTAAGGAACCCGGAGGTTCATTGCCGCCCTCACATAAGCCCGCCATTGGTCCCTATCCTGAGCAAGATTAATCCAGTCTCTATCATCATATCCCACCTCCCTCAAATCCATTTTAATATTATATTTTCCATCCACGTCTCGGCCTCCCTAAAGGTCTTTTTCCCTCCGGCCTCCCAACTAACATTCTATATGATTTCTGGATTCGCCCATACGTGCTACATGCCCTGCCCATCTCAAACGTCTGGATTTAATGTTCCTAATTATGTCAGGTGAAGAATACAATGCGTGCAGCTCTGCGTTGTGTAACTTTCTCCATTCTCCTGTGACTTCATCCCTCTTAGCCCCAAATATTTTCCTAAGCACCTTATTCTCAAACACCCTTAATCTCTGTTCCTCAAAGTGAGAGTCCAAGTTTCACAACCATACAGAACAACCGGTAATATAACTGTTTTATAAATTCTAACTTTCAGATTTTTCGACAGCAGACTGGATGATAAAAGCTTCTCAACCGAATAATAACAGGCATTTCCCATATATATTCTGCGTTTAATTTCCTCCCGAGTATCATTTATATTTGTTACTGTTGCTCCAAGATATTTGAACTTCTCCACCTCTTCAAAAGATAAGTTTCCAATTTTTATATTTCCATTTCGTACAATATTCTCGTCACGAGACATAATCATATACTTTGTCTTTTCGGGATATACTTCCAAACCTATCTCTTTACTTGCTTTCAGTTACATTCCCGTGTTTTCCCTACTTTCCTATAAGTCATAATGTAATAAATAAATAATGTACTCAGGTGTCTGCGTCCTATGACGCAAGACAACTGGCCAGCAGATTAATAGAAGTTCTGTTGTTTTTTTAAATAATAAAATTAGTTCCATTTAAATTTGTTATTCCTTATGGTATTAGTTACTTTAAGTTACCTTATATCAGTCCAAACATCATTACAAATGAATGACACGAATGGGCGCATAGAACAAAAGTAATTTTCGGGGGTAAAAGGCGGTCGAAGCGTGGTGCCACCACACCACCTCGTTGTAGTGCCGAGGTCATAGAAGCATGAACCTCTACGTCCATACCTCCCAGGCGCCTTCATGGGGGGGGGGGATGCCTTTACCTTCACACAAGTTTTTGTAAAGTATACAGTTGTATTTAGTTTTATATGAAGTAATTTACAACTTTTACATAGTATTTACCAAAATGTTTTTTATTACTTACAAATGACGCTATATTTAATTTATTTACGTTCGAAATAATTTAAAGTAAAGATTTGTTTTTTTTTTTCTGGTACGATTATTGATGTCTAGATGAAGTTGCTTCCCTTTCATATATAACGTGTTCTAATCTATGTTCCATGTCACAGTAAATGTTTTCATAATGGGACCCTTATCCAAAAATAACTCTATTTTTCTTTATATAAGTGAAAAATCTCATTAACTTAACCATCCCTTTCATTAACGCAAATGAACCAAATACTTAAATCAAATGATGTGAATATATTCCATAAATACCACAAATTTAAAACTGCCATCATCATCATCATCATCATTAGTCCACACCTGTGGAGTAACGGTCAGACCGTCTGGCCGCGAAATCAGGTGGCCCGGGTTCGAATCCCGGTCGGGGCAAGTTACCTGGTTGAGGTTTTTTCCGGGGTTTTCCCCTCAACCCAATACGAGCAAATGCTGGGTAACTTTCGGTGCTGGACCCCGGATTCATTTCACCGGCATTATCACCTTCATATCGTTCAGACGCTAAATAACCTAGATGTTGATACAGTGTCATAAAATAACCCAATAAAATAAAAAATCATCATCATCACCATCATCATCATCGGCACAGTAGCTCTTTTTGGGCTATACTGCTCTTTTAAAGTTCCTTCCAGGCTTCTTTATTCAATGTCAATTGAGTAGCAACATAATATATTATCATGTTATTTACTTCTTTCACAGCGTTGTATCAAGTTGTGATACTGCTTAATGTGTGTTAAAATTATAGGCTAGGTGTCCTGCACGTGATCCCAATACTGTTCTCCAACCAGGAGATCAACCGTGAAAGGAATGTGCTTACTATTGCCTCATATATTGGAACGAAGTAGATAAATAATATTACCGTTGTAACGCCAGTTTAAAAACCATGCGCTCTCCTGCATATGTTATTTCCTGTATGAAGAGATTAAAAGACCAGGAGATTAACTGTGATCTAATTTTTTTAACTAGGGTAGTATCAATATGTCTTTATCAATGTTATGGTTTGTGCTGTGAGAGCTAGCCAATACAGATAAGAGTACCCACGTGTGTGACCTTATGACATCTTATGACATCAACATTCATTCACAGCATTACCCCCCCTTCGTCTCATCCGGCGGAGACTTTCTCGTGGTTGGAGCACAGTAACTACAGTATATGGGAGTGGTTTCCCCTCAATAAAGACCAGATTTCGAGTCCTATAGGGCGATCACGAGCAGTTATTAATACGACATGAAATCTGATATTCTCGTATGACCGAAACAATAGCTTTCCAGTGGCTGTGGATTTGGATGCACATAGGCTGCCGTACGCGTTTTCCCCGAGAACAAAGGCGATCGTGTGTGGAGCAGGAGGGTAGATGCGGGCCACTCACCTCCGTTTTATTGCCGAGGCTTAAAGAATACATGAAGCTCAAAGACGTTTTAAGGTAGCAGCGCGACTGGAACCAACAAAAGGTTTCTCAAACTAAAATATTTTCTTTTACTTACGACTGAAAGTATAGGGATTATTATTATTATTATTATTATTATTATTATTATTATTATTATTAACATGAATTTTTAACAATAATAATAATAATAATAATAATAATAATAATAATAATAATAATGTCTGATTGGTTGGGTCGTGGGGCGGATTGCTTGTGCTCTATGGCGAGATGTCGGCCTCACTTCACTTCATTCCCGTTTGGTCTGATTACCTGGTTGGGTTTTTCCGAGGTTTTCCCCAACCATAAGGCAAATACCAGGTAATCTGTGGCGATTCCTCGGCCTCACTTCACTACATCTCGCCAAAAAATTATAAAGTAAAATTTTTACTTGTTCCACATCTTAAAGCTTCAATGCTAATGTAAGATCTATGGAATACAATAAATGAAATGAAAAATATATAATAATAATAATAATAATAATAATAATAATAATAATAATAATAATAATAATAATAATAATAATAATATAAAGCTTTTAAATTCTGTTTTTCATTATTTTATACTTATCTAAAACAAAAGTTTTACTGTTTCTTCCAATTTAAAAGTAACAATTGCGTAAAAAACCGAATGAGTACAATAAATAATAAAACTATACCAGTACTTATTATTATTATTATTATTATTATTATTATTATTATTATGATTATTATTCTTATATTATCATCAATGTTACAGTTGTTACTACTACTACTACTGTTATTATTATTATTATTATTATTATTATTATTATTATTATTATTATTATTATTATTATGCACTATCACCTTTACTTTTTAACTTCGCTCTAGAATATGCCATTAGGAAAGTTCAGGATAACACAGAGGGTTTGGAATTGAACGGGTTACATCAGATTCTTGTCTATGCGGATGACGTGAATATGTTAGGAGAAAATCCACAAACGATTAGGGAAAACGCGGAAATTCTAATTGAAGCAAGTAAAGCGATAGGGTTGGAAGTAAATCCCGAAAAGACTGAGTATATGATTATGTCTCGTGACCAGAATATTGTACGAAATGGAAGTATAAAAATTGGAGATTTATCCTTCGAAGAGGTGGAAAAATTCAAATATCTTGGAGCAACAGTAACAAATATAAATGATACTCGGGAGGAAATTAAACGCAGAATAAATATGGGAAATGCCTGTTATTATTCGGTTCAGAAGCTTTTGTCATCTAGTCTTCTATCAAAAAATCTGAAAGTTAGAATTTATAAAACAGTTATATTACCGGTTGTTCTGTATGGTTGTGAAACTTGGACTCTCACTTTGAGAGCGGAAGAGAGATTAAGGGTGTTTGAGAATAAGGTTCTTAGGAAAATATTTGGGGCTAAGAGGGATGAAGTTACAGGAGAATGGAGAAAGTTACACAACGCAGAACTGCACGCATTGTATCCTTCACCTGACATAATTAGGAACATTAAATCCAGACGTTTGAGATGGGTAGGACATGTAGCACGTATGGGCGAATCCAGAAATGCATATAGTGTGTTAGTTGGGAGGCCGGAGGGAAAAAGACCTTTGGGGAGGCCGAGACGTAGATGGGAAGATAATATTAAAATGGATCTGAGGGAGGTAGGATATGATGGTAGAGACTGGATTAATCTTGCTCAGGATAGGGACCAATGGCGGGCTTATGTGAGGGCGGCAATGAACCTACGGGCTCCTTAAAAGCCAATAAGTAGAGTATTATTATTATTATTATTATTATTATTATTATTATTATTCAGTTGTAAATTAAGCGATAGCATTTATAACTACAATTTCAACGGCTCCGGCTTCAATTCAGGACAGGGAAGTAGAAATTTCTCTTTCATAGAAAATAACTGTGGACGTCATATCTTCGAATTCTATGTTGTATTACGTCATCTTGACCATATGACATATTTATAACGTATGAGAGAACAAAAAGAGTCCAAACCTATTTGAAGTACATGCATCACTACTGTAATTTTATGTAGCTAATAGAATAATCTAACTTCACACATCTTCAAGTGAGTGAATTACTGATGATAATGATAGAGCTCTTTTATTTGATTCGTATTTCAAGAAATAAAATTGTTTCACAGCATATATATTTCTAAATGATAGACATCAGCTCAAAGAATTTGAGTGACCAAAGGGTCCTGAATACAATAAACATGTACAATATAATGTGATGTGATACATTAAAGAAAAAATAAAGTTAATTTTTGAAGGCAAATATAAGTGGATTAATTGAAATAGAGATGATGATGATGATGATGATGTAATATTTGAAGAGAATTCTTGATAATATTTATAAGAATAGACATTACATAATCAAAAGGAATGTGAAGTTCCTTAAGATAATTCCATGTGAATTTTGTAATTGAACCTCTACTGCCAAATAGCAAACCAGTGACAGACCATTGTTTAAGAGGGACGTTGTACTTTTGAGGAAGATACGGCAGACAAGGTTCATATATAGACTCCTTCTCAATATCAACTTCGGTGGCCTGATTTAGGTTTCTTTCGAAACGGATAGTAGGGTCAAGAACAAGAGACCGTACTTCCGATTACACGCTATACAACGAACGCATATTCTGTATTCATTACAACCAGGAAAAAATGTGTGTCATGCTCTTGTTATCTGAGTGCAGGAATTGCTGTAAATTATAAATGAGGGTCACGTAAGGACAGTTCCTAAACAGCAAATATTGCCGTCTGATCAGTGTTGCCAACTGTTACCAGATATTACCATATGAAGTAAAATCGCGATCCTACGTACCGAATGACTTATTTACCTACCGTACTTTACCTTTATGTTGGAAGGTAATTCTAAATAATTAATTAATTTGTAACATTTTCGTAGGAAAACTATACGAGAAAGGGATCAACATGTTAGATATTTTGTCTGGCAATATGAAATTCATTGGTTTGACTAAATAGCTGATTCACTAGACCTAACCTAAAAATGTATTTTGTTTGACCACATGAAATTATTAGTACTAACTCCGAAAACCGAATATCATCATGAAATGTATGCTTAAGAATACTTACTCCTAATAATTTTGCTATCCTAGTTATAATTGCTGTCTCTGTGAGCATAATTTTTTCATTATCTTCTTTCGGTTAAATCTGAAAGAACAGAACGCCAATAGGGGAAGTTATTCCCACTCTTGTTGGAATTGCTGCCATGTTTTTTCCTCTTTTTGACATTATTGTAATAAAAATCTAAACACGAAAGAAATTCATTAAAATGTGAAATGGTATTTCTATCTACTACCAAAGTATGTTATATTTATTTACACTTATCTGACTATAGTCTTGAATTGTAACTAACCACAACGCAACACATAAAATAACTATTATGTATTAATATTAATACTGATATTAATTAATGTAGTATGTTCAAATTTCACTAGCTTCCAGTAACCGGCTCAGAATTCTAGTACAATTTTATAAAAAAAAAATTAATTTCATGGAACTCCAGTACCGACAACGTCTGTCTCAGCTGCCAACATAAGTTACCAAATCATTACCATTTGTAGTATTTGTCAGTATCGAAATTCGAAACGAAGTTGGCAAAAGAAAATTCAACTTGCAAACTAGAAAATCACCACAATTCACTAGCATATGTAGTAATAGGGGGAAAATGGTTAGGTTTCACCCTTTGGTTATGAAGCTGACCCGGACTATAATGTGAAGTCATTATTCATGGTGTTTATTTCCTTTACGATAACTCGTCTCTTGGTTAAGTGAAACCTCGCCTCTTGGTTCGAAACTTACAGGTGATTAAAGGCGGTCTTGTTGTATATTGCAAGAGGAAACTGTATCCTGCAATAACAAGTAACTAACCTTTCATCTTTTCTCCGCAAGTCATCACTTGCAAGGAATCACGTTACAATTTCATTTTATGCTAAATAACCAGAGAACGCAATATAAGGTTCCTGCGCAAACACATTACGTATGTACAATAGACAAGAGCTATTGAACCAGATGGTTGCGCGTAGAAGACTGACTATGCATTTCAGTCGTTTGAACTACAAAAGCGTTTAATGTGTGACCGAGATTTTCGCAACAAGAAAAAGGTACAACAATTGAAGAGGAATATAAAAACGAGGACGAGTCTATCTTAGGTTAAAAATATTATAACACAACATTATAATGCATCTTTTTGGCATTTGTTTATATTCGACCTACACTAACAAAAAAAAAATGGAAGGGTTTTGTAGAACAGAAATTAGACTTCGGTTGCCATGGAAATGCTTACGTCATATCCGGTAAAATGACAATGTGAATGAGTCAATTCCTATACACAAGGAGAATCCGCATATAGCTATATATAACCTACATGGAAGATTTCATTATAATCCATAGGTGGGGTTTGTAGTATATTTTAAAGAATAATGTTATTCTGTTGTGTTCTGGCATGGAAGTGAAAGAGATGAGTGGACAATACCTACATAGATAATAATTACAGAAAGTTAATAAAAACTTGGCATCACTCACACACAAATGGATAAATATAACAGTATAACAATGATATTCGGTGTGCTTATATACAGAACACCAGTCAACTGTTAATTGTATGTGGCTCAGAAACATGTCTGCATGTCACAATATTTATTGGCAAATCAATGAAGCAGTGTCTGTTAACGAAGATGTCGATAACACCTGAACATCACATACTGCCAGAAGGGTATAAATCTGAAGATAATGTAATACTGACGATTCCAAAAGATCGAGAGATACCAAGATGAGCAGGTGTGTAAAGAATGACTGACTTCGTGTCGCGTAGAATTCCATGACTTAGTCGCTGCTGACGATCTCATTAGGCCTACTGCCAAACAAACAGACAATATCGAAGATCATTGCTAACCACAATCAAGAACAACACAGCGATAATAATGAAGAGAATGATGACATGGCGCTTTCGCCACAGTCGAATAGCTGCAATAGATGCATTGTCAACCATCAGAGAATATTAAATTTGACCCTTGCCGTGTGTGTTGGAAGATTTATTTTGTAATCTGTGTCCTTTCGATTTGTAGCCAGTTACGTTTAGACTTCTCCGTGCTTATTGTAATATAGTATTGTGGGTAGAACGTTTCTGAACACACTGTTTTGTATTTGTTAGAGTCATCTGCTTGAAACAACATGGCAATTCAGTTTGTTTTGACTTAATTTCATTAGATATAGCCCAAATCAATCAACAAACACAAATATGCGACGTAAAATAACATTTGGTATTAATGCATGGAAACATATTAATTCATGTTACGAGTACTCTTCAGATATACGGAAATGTAGGCGTTACCAATGTTCATCGGTGTGTCATTCGAAATATACTACTACTCTACCATCACTAATAATAATAATAATAATAATAATAATAATAATTATTATTATTATTATTATTATTATTAATATTATTGTTACAAGGTAATGTAATCTTACGTTAGGAAAATATTTTATATTTTTGTGTGTACAGGGTGATTCACAAAGTTCTCCTTCGATTTATGAAGGTGATTTCTGAGGTTATTTAGAATAAAAAATATAAATAAATTAATGGAATCACATTCATAATTACGGAATTAGGTAATATGAAAACGACAGAAAAAACTTTTATTTCAGGATTTCACTAACAAAAAATGCAAAAGATAATTAAATAAAAACAATTTATTTATGTATCAGTCTCTTTCATTTAGAGTAGATTTAAATCACATTTTCGAAAAGCCTCCTTGAATCTCAAGACAACGGTCCGCAAGGGTGTGAACCGCACTTGTAGCATTTCGCAGCTTCACACATTTGTTCGTTATTGTCGCCGCGGCATCCAGAATGCGCTGAAGCAACTCTTCGCGTGTTTGTATATAGCACCGGTCTGTAGCTGCTCTCGATGCCGAGATATTGCTGTGAGAAGCTACGTGGAATGGCTAATTTTATACGCAAATTTGGCGCTCTCATGCCTATAGCGAGGAGAGGTGGTGTCATTGGACGTGGTTACGCAAGTTACATTCGTTCATGGCCTAACTACTAACAGTATTAGCATTCGGCTGTGACTCAGTGTTGTTGCAGTAAGCATTTGAAATTGTAATTTTTTGTTTCTTCACGGATCACGTAACGGGTGTCCATTCTCGGTGCGGGGAAAGATGTCAACAAGCAAATATTTTACTAAACACTCATTTACTTTCAGAGCTTTGGGTCCTTCAATCTGCACCGCTCTCATTCTCATTGATAATTTTGAACGAATAGTAGATATATATTTATGTATCGGACTTCCTGGTCATGTGGTTAGCGTGACACAAAACCACTGTTTACAACAGGACAAACACATGGCAAAGGACAAATCCTGTTTCTATAAAATATAAATCACTCATAAGAAATTTTAACTTTCCGATAATTTTTTTGTGAGAACTGTTGCATTTTCCAACCGTGCATTGAGACCTTTTATTTCCACGTTACGAAACTGCTTGCAAGTTCCATGATCATCTTGAGGTAATATGGCCCGATTGTCAAATCTAATATTTTAAAAACTTCGGAGATAGGCTATTATGTCTCAGGTAATATGACTTCGTCGAAATATCGGAGATATCGTCTCAAAACATGATTGGAAAACCCTAATTATTTTTCAAGAAATAAATATGTTCCAACCCGAAACCGAAACCCAGTGTTTCAGATTTAAATAGGCCTAAAGAATATCTAAATTTTACATTCATGCAACTTCTTTTCCCATATTCTCGTAGTCTACGTAAAGCACAATCATTTATTATATCGTAGTTAAACAAAAGCCTGGGTTTGAAGTAGTTGATATGTTACATGTAGAAAGGTTTTAGATAGCACCGACAGTTGAAAGCGAACGCTTCATAGTGCTTGCGTCTTGTTTTAAAATGAATACATGTATGATATCAGACACCAACTACTGCTAGTATGCTAGTAATAAAATGCCGAATTCTATCAGAATTCCACGATCCTCAATTCATTGTGTTTCCATGGAAACCACAGTATTATTAAAAATTGCGAGCATACTCGTGATTTGTTATGTGATTCTATTAAAAGGAAATATCATTTTTCCATTTTGTAAAACACGACTGATGCTGAATTTTGCGAAAGCAGCCAGATTTTATATCGTTCAAAGCTTCGATTATTGCAAAGGGTTTACCAACTAGCTCATGCGGATTTGGTTAATAAAAAATTAACGCTACTATTGGGATGTAAGCAGAATTCTGCATCAAAGCTGGACCTACAGTGTGTTATATTACTGTTCATTTCACGTATCTTAAAAATGAAGTCATATCGTCAACTGAATAATATAAAAACTACTGTATATTATATAGAGGGGAAGTGAAATAGCATAGTCTTGCAGATTTCCAGAGCGAATAGCTCATGTTATATGTAACAAAAAACTATAATATCATATTGGTGGAAAGTTCACAGTTTTTTTTTTTTTTCAGAAAAATAAATGTTTTCCCAAATGTTTCACAATCTCTTATTATGTAACTATTGCGAGTAGGATCGTGATTTTTGTCAATATTGATAGGAAATCTAATAAAGAAATACCTCTGGCGTATTTCAATAGCGTGAACGGTTTTTGTGTAAGTTTAATTAAAAAAAGAAAATAAATTTAAGCCATTGTATAATTTCGAGGGAAAAATTATTCCGGGGCCGGGTATCGAACCCGGGATTTTTGGTTAAACGTACTAACGCTCTACCAACTGAGTTACCCGGGAACCATACCAGACAGGGATCCAGTTTTTCCCTCTATATCCACAGTCCTCAAAGTGGACTGACAACGTCAAGCAACCAACATTGAGTGCACACTAATTCTGTGTGACTTAAATTGTGGTTTTCTGTTAACGAATAGTGACGTGTATTATGCAAATCAAGCTTTCAGGTATAACTCCCTGTAAAGTTGATTTGAATACTCGTAATTTCGAGGGAAAAATTGTTCTGGTATCTGATAGTTCCCGGGTAGCTCAGTTGGTAGAGCGTTGGTACGTTTAACCAAAGGTCCCGGGTTCGATACCTGGGTGGTGTGTTCAACGAGCCGGTGTCTCCCCGATACAGAGTAGATTTTTTCAACAGTCGTTTCATGGTTCAAATCTTACAACTGCACAGAATAGAGGTTTACTATTATCTTGATAATTTCACTTCTTTTTCCTGTTTTTGTTGTGAATAATTCACTTCGTTCCACAGATGTTTTTTGAACAGTAACACTATATTTTGGGATAATCTCGAATACAACTTAGAGCGTATACTAATTAATGTGTAAACATTTTAATGTGTTCCATTAGGTTTATTACTAAAGTTTGTGTATTGTATATTAAATTTCAAATAATTAAATTGAAATGACATTTTCACCTTCATTTCTAAGGGGTGTTAGAGAACTGCATTCGCTAAGTGAGTCACAATGATTCCGCGAGAAAAAATAATGTAATACTCTATACTGGTTATATTACGTAAAAGCTCCTTAATTGGAGGATCAGAACAGTATAAAATGCAAGTAATCTGCTAAATTGCAACAAATGGTACGAAAATGCATTCTGAAAATGATCCTGACCTTAATGCGGACTCACAGTAGAGGATTAGAGGATCGCTGCGGGCTCCAAAAACTAAATTATATATATATATATATATATATATATATATATAAAAGATTGTAAAAAAATAAGTTATAAAGATAACGTCGTACGGCGTATGGGGGAATGGAGAAAAAGCTCACATGTTTTCTTGTTCTCAGCTCGAGGAGATGATGTAGCCAGCACCATGTTCTGACCGTCTTTTAGCCCTGGAAAATCCGGTACCAGACAGCGGATTTTCGGTCCCTACACAGCGACATGACGTCATGTCCCTTGGTGTACAGAGGGAGCGTAGCAATGAATTCAATGATCATCCTGCAACTGACGTAAACCTAACGTTCAGTATGGGGACCGAAAATCCGCTGTTTGCCAGGTACTTTACGAAGTTTAACAGTGTGATGACGTTATGGAGGGTCTGTAATAGGAAATGGGTTTTAAAAATATGGCTGTAACTGACGGTAGAAAAATACACGGTGGCTCTCTCAAACTTCCCTGATTTTTATTGTCTATGAAAGAAAGACTGAAGGTGCAGGGAAATTATTATCGTTTTTTATTGGGAAGTTCAATTCAAATATTTTCGTAGCTGACCTTGGTGAAACTAGTTATTGTTTGTCAATGCGAAAATTACACAACATAAGGCATGTTCGTAAACACGAACAAAGTTTTATTTTAGACACAGAATTTAATGGTGGTGCGCGTATTCCCGAATTTTGATACTAAGATAAAATATGGCAACAATGCATAAAAGCTCAGGCACAGGTGCGGTTTGCAGAAAGCAAATACGTAATTACTGTTCAAAGACAATTTAGACGTATGTTCCAGAAAGGTCCACCTGATACGAAGTCAGTAAGACAATGGTTTTCAACATTTTTAGCTATAGGCAATGTGCAAAAACGACATGGAGAAGGTCGACGTGTTTCGGAAGAGCAAGTAGAAGAGGTGAGAGTTGCCTTCACTCGTAACCCACAGAAATCCACAGGCGTGCATCTTGTGAACTGAATATTCCTCATATTATTCTTACAAAGGATCCTGCACAAACGTCTGCATTTATACCCCTAAAAGCTGTTCAAGAAATCAAGCCAACCGACAAACTTTAGCGAGTAGAATTTGAAGAAGAAGAAGAAGAAGAAGAAGAAGAAGAAGAAGAAGAAGAAGAAGAAGAAGAAGAAGAAGAAAAAAAAACCTGCTGGGATCCTAGAGCGCATCAACGAAAACAAGATTTTTTTTTTTTAGTCACTGTTAGGTATTTACAGCCCAGCATAATTTTTTCCAACATGATGGAGCATCGTCTCAATGTAGCATCACTTTTTCCGAACTGTTGAATTGGACGCGGCGGTACAATAGCATGGCCTCCTCGTTCCCTCGTTATTACTGGGTTAGATTTTTTCTTTGGGGTTATGTCAAGGACACTGTACATTGCACCCAGGTGACTGACCTCAACAATTTAAGTAATCGCATTGTGGAAGCAACAGAAACTCTCACACCAAATATGCTATAAAGAACCTCGAGTGAAATTAAGCACCATTTGGATATTTTTCGTGCTACCCAGTAGGCTCATGTAGAAACCTACTACTAATTGTTTTTGTCAAACTGAGTTGTACTTGCTCATAAAGATACAAAAATGTTCCCGCATTTCCTCTTTTATGCAGAGGCGGTTGAAATCGGGGAAGTTCGAGAGGGCCACCCGGTACTTTTAGAACCGGAAGTATAGTCGAGCAGTGACTGCGCTTCCGGCAACAAATGGAAGAAACTCAAATTCCATTCGTGGCAGGAAAGTAGAGATTTGTGATTGCCTAGTGGTGGTTAAAAATGTGAATTCGTATGCTTAAAAAGAAAAAGTTTTTATACAATAGCTTCTAAAAAGCTTGCATCTGATGCAGCCGTTACTTTTACTACTTTACTCAGATGTACACAGACGCCTCACAATATCTCGGATAATTTAATATTCCCCAGCAGGTTTACACATGTTCTTAGATGAAAATCGTTTCTCAGTAACGAAAATGTTCAATAATAGGACGTGGATACCTGTATATCTACGCAAACTGTTTAAAACTTCTCAAAAGCTGACATAGTGGATGTAATATAACTGTGCAGATATAGTTTATTCCATGGATATAGTACAACAAAAATTCTAATTAGTCCCAAATTAAATTTTTTTCAGAAAAAATTATTTTCCCCGAAATGTTAACACTGTTTTACTAGGCAAGTGCTATCCGTACGATTCTGATTTTTATTATCATTAGGGAAATCGATAAAGGATGATTTATCCCTTTGCGTTGCTCATTCGGTCTTAAAAATTTATTTATATTATTGTATCCTCTCTTTTATATTAATGTATTATTTTATTCTATTTATATTCTATAATTATATTCTGTAGTCTGTTTTATATTCTGTATTCTAAATTAAGAATAAATAAACTTGTAATATATCTACTGCAGTGACTAACGGACAGACTGCTGCTTATCTGTATTGTAGGTAAGTCGACGAATGTTGTTTATCTTAAAGTATTATACTGTCTTCTTCATTCTGCACAGTTATGTCACTTCCACCCTGTATAATTAACGTCGAAAAAAGTTTAGTTTCACAATTTCTTACATTTAATACTATTACTAAGACTACTAGTTGCTGTGTTATACAAGAAGTATGAGAATTACAGTACGGTCATGATTAACACGTAGAAATATATCCAGGAACATTAAACAGTATCGAAAAGCAAACAATGATCTTCAACTGTTCTTATATAGAAAATGTATTTTGTTTCAATTTTTTAGTCATATTCGTGTTGAAATTTGAAAGAACATTATCTGAATTTAATTGAACAATACATTACTACTATGTTCAATAAATTACCTATTATATAGAAGTTCTACTTGGCGCTTATTCTTTACCGGTATATATCTATTAATTATTTCTTTCTTCGCCATGTGTAATCTCTGCCTTTAATGCCAACTTATAATCCAGTGTGGCGTAATAGAGAGTGCATATCTTTCGAATAACACTTAACAGATACACATTGTGGGCCTCCTTAGTCGCGTCGTCAGCATGGCTCACAGTGAGACAGCGTAGGACAGGGGACAAACATCCAGTCTCATGGACGGAAGATAAATAAATTCCTTTCATTAACTACGTCGGAAATACCACGGACCGTCTGGATAGAAAGCGCATACACTAACAAAGCTAAGGCGGCGGACATAGGCTGTAGGTCATAAGTAAAGTAAAAAAACAGTCAACCTCATGACAGATCAAATCGGCCCAGAGGGTGGCGAGGGGTTAAGACTCCCACCTTTACTGACAATTGGCAGTAGGGATGTCAGTCCTATGTGTCCGCCACCTTTACCCCCAAGGAAATGCTCCTGGTACTCATTTTTGTTAGAGGCTGAGTAGACCCCAGGGCTATAGTGCAGCTGGAAGGATTAGATCAATGGAAAAATTCTTGACCCCATCGGGAACCGAACCTACAACCTTCCTGCTTGCAGCGTTATGCTTTAACCGCGACGTTACAGCGTCGTCCCGTAGGTTATAGGTGTATTCTACCGGTGTCAACAAAGCTATTAATCATTATGGTTGTTGAGGCGTTCCCTGGAATAACAACTTAATATACTGTAAGTTGCGTCGTTTTTTTCGTTTTCAGCATTTATTGAATCCTTAACGATACATCTCCCTCCTGACAAAATATTATTTCCCTTCAGAAACATTTTGAAGGTCGTTCTGTGATTGCTGTTATACGAGATATAAAATGTTTGATGCTCTGTATCTCAAATTCAAGATTTTTCAGTCAAGTTCTTGTTCTATAGAACGCCTCAATTATAAAGGTAAAGGTATAGGCCTATATTATATCTGGAGTCCGTTATTGGGAAGTTTCTCTGTGCTAATAATATATTTCCGCCTTACTCTCGTCCTGTGTTGTTTTTACACTGTGACCTTGGGCCTGGTAATCACCAGGAAATTCCGCTACTCGAGATGTACGTGTAGTGTTAACGGATTTGAATACGTTTTTCAGTAGTAAGCAGCAGCTCAATAATAATAATAATAATAATAATAATAATAATAATAATAATAATAATAATAATAATAATAATAATATAATACTGTATATGTCCGGCTTCACAGCGAGAAGGGTCGCCTTCTGGATCCTAGTTGCCATCGTCTTCTTCTGTCCTCCCAATCACCATCTTGTAATTCTCTCTGTGACATAGCATTTTTAACTCCTTTAATCCATGTATCTCGCGGTCGCCCTCTTCTTATCCTCCCATTTGGAATCCATTTCAAGATAGTTTTCGGCAGTCTTTCGTTTTCCATCCGCTGAACATGTCCGTACCAAATTAATTGTCTTCTTTGTATTTCTTAGACGACTGTTTTTTCTTTATGCACAAGTCTCCTAATATCTTCGTTCTTGACCCCTATCTAGTCTTGACTTCATGGCTGATCTTCTCAGGAAATCCATTTCAGTAGATAGAAGCTTATTTTTCATACGCTCAGGTATCTGCCAAACTTCACATCCGTAGAGTAATGTGCTTTCAACTATGGATTCATATATCATCATTTTTGTTTTTGTCCTAATATTCTTCAGCCATAGAATAGAACTTAGTGTTCCTGTAACTTTCCTGGCGTTAATTATTCTTGAATTTATCATACTTTCATATCTTCCTGTATTATCAAATGTTGCTCCTAAATATGTGAATTCGTTACATGATTTTATTGTTATATTATTACGCAAATTCAAATTTTTACTTATACCCCCTATACATAAACATTCAGTTTTATCCCAATTTATTGTCAAACCCCACTGTAATAATAATAATAATAATAATAATAATAATAATAATAATAATAATAATATTGTGGTCAGCAGCATAAAGTAAGGTCAGCGTGTTAGACAACAAAGCACATTCCATAAGAGACAGAAAAATAGACTTCCTACAGAAAGGAGACAAATCTCCTTTCGTTTATCCGGAGCTTTGCTCGATTCGCTGAGATTCGAATTGGAGTGACTGGCATGGCGTCCGAAAATGACTTTATATCTCCTCTCGCGTTATACAATATCATAGACGCTAGCTACGAAATTTTGTTGCAGTGATTATCATTACGTCCTTCAAATTTACATTATTAAAATCACATAAACTCGGTAGGCGGGCCTTGGTTTCGATACATTTATCGTATGAAAAGAGCGATCCCCTTTGAATTAGCCTACGAGGTCTTGCATTTTCAAACAGGTAGTTGAAAAGAGAAGCCCGTGTCAGAAAACCTTCACTGCACAAAATGTATATGAGACGGTTGTTTAACATTTTGCATTTCACTTTCCACTCAGCGAAGTCAAGGCAAAAAGACTGCGTACGTATTTAAGCAATGCCAGTTATCTGGAGTACCCTAACCTTCGACTGTGTGTTGGCACGTGTAGTTGGCAATTTGTGCGAATTCATCTGTTGACCCTAACGTGACATGCGAATACTCGTGCTAATAACATTGAACGCGAGACTGAAAGAAGATTTTTGTATAGGTGTTACACCGTGAAGAAAACTGAAAGAGAAAGTCACAAAAACTATTATCAACCTGCAATTACTGTACTACCCTGGCCCGCGGCCAAGTGGTTTAACTTCTCTGCCTCCCGCCGCGGCGACCCATGTTCGATCCTCGTCTGGGTCATAGCGGAATTTGTGGTGGACAAAGCAGGCGTGGAGGGTTTTTCTCGGGGTTCTCCCGTTTCCCCTCACCATTATCTTCATTCTACCAATACTCCACAATCACACTCACTCGGCGAGGTCCCGAGCTAGGCGTGCAGAACAAAGTAAAATGGTTGAAAGCTGTACACATATTTTGCGTAGCCTAGAATAAAAACTATCCTGGCTCGAACTGAACGTTTATTTATTTATTTATTTTTTTTTTTCCAATCGGGGTTGAGCTGACTTCGTGTTCCTTGTCCTGTGTAACTACGATATCTTATAAAGCGGGGACCACCTGTTATTCTGACCACATGAGTAAAGAATTTTCCTGTTTGTGACTGCCTGGTGTTAGTCCAAAACCTCCATCAATGAGAATCGAACTTTTAAATAGTCCAATTCTAGAGTTTATTATTATTATTATTATTATTATTATTATTATTATTACTATTTAGTGATGCACTTAATTAAATAAGGTCCTTATTGTGAAATATACAGAACGAAAGACAAGGATGACTGAAATTTGTTCTCATTTTTTGAATGAAGTAAAAAACAACTGAGAGGTGTGCGGCACGCGCAGTTCACATTGTGGCATTACAGCAGTACGTATTTACTACTGGAACTTTCCCTAAAGTTTTCATTTTGTTTCTCTTTTTTCTATGTTCCGGTTTCTTACATTAGTATGTACACAACACCCATGCCCCAGGACTTGAACCCACAACCCTACCGACCAAGCGATAGAGTCTTGTCGTGCTTCTACCGCTTCTCCACACAGTTTGGCAACACTGAGTTATACTGTACAGATATATACAAAGTTACAGAATTTGAATGTCGAAAATTTGATGCAATAATTTTATGTTAATGGAAGGAGACGGCTGAATTTTACATTTTCCTTCCCCCTAATCGATGCACAAATATCATTGCTGCAAAAACTTAAATTCGAAATTAGTTTTTGGAAAAAAAATGAGGCTCAAATTAAAAAAAAAAAAAGTAACTGGATATAGTAATTTACTAAAATGGTTATGTCTCAGCCATTTTTAAAGGTAGATTAAAAATTTCTATTGCATTTTATTGCTATAAGCAAGTTCTTTAATATATCTCGGTCACAGTTTTGATATTGGATTTCAAAATTTTAAGATAAACAATGACATTATAAGGAAGAATTTTAGAGGTTCTTTTATAGAAATATATATGGAGACATATTTTCAAATGCAACACACTAATAAATTTCTATTCCAGAGAAAAGTTTCCTTAGTAGCTCAAAGAATTTGTATACCAAATATGATGCATGTAGCGTTAATAGTTCCGAAGAAATAAAATTTTCTGTATGGAAAAAAAAAGAAAATTTAAGTTACGGAAATAGAAATTAAGGTTTAGTGTCATTTAAAAACCCTGTGCACCAGACCTTTAAAAATGGCGTCACACCAGCTGACAAGGCCATGCGCATTTCACAGTTCAGAGCATATTTTAAAGGATTTTTTTCCCCTTTTTAATTTACTAGATTTTCACCATATTAAACCATCCTCTTTCCTTAAAAAGTAAGTTTCTTATATGTTTATTAATCTACTGTATATTAAAATGTGAAAACCAAGAAATAACTCTTAAACAACAATGTTCTGCGCAATGCAGTGGCGTACGCGGAATTTTGTCAAAGGGGGGGGGGTCATTACTAAAATTGTTTACAATTTACTCGTACATTATCAGTATTTTAAATTTTGTGTATTATTATTATTATTATTATTATGTTAACGGCATATTTATTAATATTATACTATGTTCTTTTAGAACATATTCATGAATATCCTTATAAAATCTTTCAAACGTAATTTTTTCACTGTCATCCAATTTTTAGCAAATTTTAACTTGTGTTTAATTTTGTATAATAAAAATGCTTGTGTCATTATTACAGTTACACAATAATTTTATATATATTTAGTCAACAATACTAATAATAATAATAATAATAATAATAATAATAATAAAAATAATTCTTTATTTATACTGGCAGACTTAAGGCCATAGGGCCTTCTCTTACACTCTACCAGATCACAAGGTATACAAGCAGTTAAAATTTAACAAAAAGTTAAAGAACAGAACACTAACATATTACAAAAAATAATAATAATAATAATAATAATAATAATAATAATAATAATAATAATAATAATAATAATAATAGCATAATAAAATCGGCACTAAACAACATGAAAATAATACCACAATAGAAAAAAAAAGAAAGTAAAATGCATTGGATTATAGTGAAAGCAAGTCATTTAGTACAAATGGTTAATATGGAAAAACGTAAGAAAGAATATATCAAAATGGAATGTAATAAAATAATAATAAAAAAGAAAAGAAATACGAAAATTAATTGTATATGATAGATAAGACACTACTTTATATAATAGGAAAATCCATGGAAACAATCAAATATATTGAAATACATGTATTTTTTTTTTTAAGTTCAATGGGGAGGTTCAAACCCGGTAACTCCCCCCCCCCCCCAGGCGTACGCCTCTGGCACAATGTACAATATCGTTTGTACCGCACTGTGCGGCATGCAGTGGGATGAAGGCCAAAATCTCCAACTGCATAGGATTTATTTCTAACTCAGTCCAAACTTTCACTGACCTTTACCAATAATAAATTCTGACGTGGACAAGAAGCAGTAGGTATAAATCTACTACACAGGATCCCCAACTAAACTTCTCTGTCAATAAAGAAACAGTTACTGTATAATCCTTAAAGGAATAGTTGCGGTGACACATACTTTCTCGTTATGTTTTACGCGCATTTTAACACTTCCGTCTCCTTATCATGTATCGAATGATGTTACTGTAGCTACTGTGTGTAGGCCGCTTGGATGGGCCAGATACTCTACACAGGATGGAATGATATGCATGACCTAAAGTCCTCACGCTCTACAGATTCCCCTAAAGGCATCCTCCGAACTCCCCTATAGTTTACAACAGAATCCCTTTACCTTTCCACGAAAGCATCACCAAGGTCTCCAAAAACCGGTTCCACAAGATACCATGAGCCCGCAGTACATAGCACTACCATCAGTAACTAATGGCTCGAGAGCCCGAAATGAGGAAAGGAACGGAGATGATAAAAGAGGGGAAGTTAGTTGAGATGGAGTGTGTTGGTGGAATGATAGAGGGAAACGGGAGTATCCCGAGAAGAAACCTCTGGAACGTCTGCTCTGCCCACCACAAATTCTATCTCGATTAGAGTTGAACAACGATCGAGAAAGCAAGACTTAACAGCGCCCGCAAGGTCGAAAACTCGCACGACAATGTTGGCTACGTCGCGTAGTTGAAGTAAAGACTGCTTGTAATATTGTTTCAAGACATCGGGAATGGTCAACTCTCGAACATTAAGCAGCCTTGAATTGTCACAGTTGTTTATACTCACAAACCAGACTGAACTTTTATCTGTTTTGGAAACTGTTATATTTGTATAAACAGTCAATACATTAGCCTATTTGAAACATCATCTCTACCTTTCAGTGTATAATAACCCGTTCCCCAATTTTTATTTTATTAGACACTTATTAAAAGGCTAGGAATTTTCTTTTCGTATGTTTGAGATCAAGTGTACAATCTCAAGTAAAAAAATATTAACGCTTTATTTAATATTATGTTTTACGTTACTTAGAAATACAAATTTATTTGAGAATTTTTTTTTTCTATTTATATAACCATAGGTAATAATTATAATATAAAACAGAACCAGAATATTTTGATATCTAAGATACTGTTTTGTCTTGTATTTTTGTCTCAATTAAACATTTCTAATGTTATTTCAATGATATATATCATTCAAAGTTACAAAATCTTTCTACTCCGACCAAATGCTATTTCGAGAATGATGAGCAAGACTCGAAACGCAAGAAAGTTACGAGACGAAACTCAAAAGAAAAGTGCAACGAACACAGCGAGCGAGAGCGGCACTTTTGTTCATCTCTAATCACGACATAGGCGGGGATCGAACCCGGGGCACCTGCCAGCGCGCTAGCACTTCAGCCACAGCCGCTCTCGAAAGACATACGTAAATGGAATGATTAAACATGCACCGAAAAAGAGATGAACTTTCTTTTTCTGAGCAACACATAAAAGAGAATATAACCAAAAACGTAAGGCATTTGCCTTAATTTATAAACTGCACGCTTTAAATAGTTACATGTAATTAATTTTGTGCAAATTTACATCAAATTGGTTATATTTGCATTGTAATCGTTTCGAATATTATTTTCTGTTTACAAAAACCGGCTTTTAAATATTACATAAATGTCAATAAGTATTTACGTTACAAGTGTTAAAAATGACTATTTTGTGAATAAGGATGGTTGTGAAACGAGGCACAAGACGAATAAAGCAAGCCCTATGAACAAAACATTTAAAATAATTTTTAACATGTGTGTCGTAATTTTTAGACAGCCATTCGTTCATGCTGGTATAGAGACAATTCACTTCTCTACAGCTGCTTTCTTTCTCACTATAATAGTGAAATTTTAACACAATATAACCAAGTAGCCACCGGCGTAGCTCAGGTGGCAATAGAATTTGTCTGATGATTCGGAGCTGCACTCGGGCGTGGAATCGATTCTCGCTTGGACAAGCTTGGGATTTCCGAGGTTTTTCCCAACTGATACATAATTCATGGCGAATCCTCGACCTTATAACCCAAAATACCATTTCGCTATCCCCGATTTCATTCTAGTAGTTGATACAGTGTCGATAAATATACAACCAAGCTGTGGTCCTATAGATCAGTGGTAGAGCATTCCGTTGCAGGTCGAAAAGTCCCCGCTTCAAACCCGTTTGTTTCCTAATTTTTTGTCTTCTCCTTCTTCATCTATCCCTTATGCCTTGCAGCGTCGGGTCCTCCACCCATTTCTTATATCTCTCCCGGTTCAATGCCAATCCCTAATTTTTATAACTAAATTTAATTCTTAATTTTCTTGTATAGTTATATACCGTAATAAAATAGTTATTGAAGCAATTTATTACATCTGTGTTACATTTCTTAACAAAGAACAGTATTTTTTTAAAAACAGACCTGCAATAAGTTTAAACCAATTTACTGATCGGTTGCGATTGCTGCCGTGTGAAACAACTGACGATTCGCACAAACAGTCGAAACTCAATTTGTTAAACGTACTTTCGCACTAGTGTTAAAAATGTACTTTTTTTATGAATGGCTGTCTAAAAAAATATATATTACACATTCCTCGGTTCACTTAAAAGTAAATGGGTTTATGGCGAAAGATTTTAATCTCGTATCAATTTTTTTAGTGAATTATTTTACGACGCTGTATCAGCATCTCGGGATATTTAGCGTCTGAATGAAATGAAGATGATAATGCCGGTGATACAAGTCCGGAGTCCAGCACCGATAGTTACTCAGCATTTGCTCATAATGGGTTGAAGGAAAACCCCGGAAAAATCTCAACTAGTTAACTTACCACGACCGGGATACGAACCCGGACCACCAATCTCGTACCAATGAGACACTGTTCACTAAGGGTAATGATTAATTATCTGGCTTGGAAAAGGATTCCGACTTAAAATATTAGTAACGAAGATAGAAAAAATCGGTATAAGTAGTCTCATCAATTTCTCTAAAACACGTGGGATCTGGAGACGTAATTGGCAGATCATTTCATTTATCGCCATCTAGTCTTTTTTTTAAATAAATACCTCTAATTGCTTTCGCAAAAATGTTCTACTTCGATGTGCATCACACCCGGAAAAATTGACAAGTAGATATGAATATACACAAAATTCGTGAAGTGGTTCAGAAGAAATCGCTGTACACAGATCAACGGACAGCATAACAAAATACCGAAATCCCCTCTTTTTTCCGCATCAGGGATGCTAAGGGTGAAGATCTCGCGAGGCCTGGCCATTGTTGATGAGGACGATGGTTGTTGTTATTATTATTATTATTATTATTATTATTATTATTATTATTATTAATCCCTTAAAACTGCATTGCCTTCCACCGAAATCAAAACCACAATTCTCGACTCATTTTGCAAACACGATAATCATTTGTTTTTTAAGTCACTTTATAAATGAAGGCCTCATTCTTCATACTCACTGTCAGATCGTTCTGTGAGGGCTGGCTGGTTATCAGTTCATGTTTTTCGTGCATTTTGCTTGCTTCATGCTTGTCTTTCCGCTGATGACTGTTGCGGTAGAATGCATTAATATGAAAACGCAGTGGTGGAATCTCGGAACAAATACCAAAGCGGTCGAATGGAATGTGACATACATGGTGCATGCTTGTGGAGGGATTCGAAAGCACATCCATTAGGTTTGTACTGCAGTTCCCTATTCAAGAGCTCTTTTAATGGATGTTGCATCAGCTTATTCAGATGACGAGGTTTTTAACGTGGAGGATCTCTTTTCGATTCCTGAAAGATCCTTGAGCTTTGTGATGGACAGAGTGCCTGTTAGCATGGCTTCCTGCACACCGATACCAATCCCACTTATTGTCATTATCGTATATCACGGAAACAGGATAGTTCATTGAGATGAAAAGCACTGCATATTAATAATACATTATTATTATTATTATTATTATTATTATTATTATTATTATTATTATTATTATTATTATCATTGGTTTACAGAATCATAAAAGAAGTAATGTGGTATTTGTAGGGAGTCTCTGATTTATAATGACGAAAGCTATGTTTACCTTTTCATAAGAAATAAAAAGAGAAAGTATTAGAGCACTGCAAAAAAATAAAAAGATTTCAAATTTTTATTCCTGCAATATGAATCAAGCGCACTTTATATGTATATATGAGAGGGGAAGGAACTAGCCACCCTAAACCCATTATCTCCTGGTTTAGTTTCCTCATAAGTGGTGCTTGTTAGTATCATTTGTGAGGTTCGGACAGTTGACCAACAAAGAATATGCATGCATGTATGCATGTATACTAGTAGTCAGAAAGTACCGGAACTTAGGGGTAGCAACGCCATGCTCTGTAGGCAACTTCTCTGCCTTGTGCGTGTGGTATGTGACCTACTCTCCAGGCGTATAGCCTCAGTGTGCCAACCGATCAGAGGGGAAAGTAATGTTTGAAGTGTTCTTCGATATCCAGGGTCTCGTAAATTTCGAGTTTATTTCTGAGGGTCGAACTGTCAGTAAGGAGACGCATGTTGCAATTCTTCGACGTTTACGAGATTCTGGATATCGAAGAGCGCTTCAAGAATTACTTTCCCCTTTTAATCGGTCGGCATATTGAGTCTATACGCCTGGAGGGTAGGCCACATACCACACTGACAAGGCAGAGAAGTTGCCTACAGAGCATGGCATTGCCACCCGAAGTTCCGGTACTTTCTGACTTTACTAGTATGTATCGTCGTTGTTCGTGCAATAACTCTTATGTGAGATATTTATCGGTTTTTAGGTTTTTGCTCTATTAGGCCTAAATAACTTAAATAGTTATACAGGAAATAATAAAATCTCCTATATGTAATTACATTTCTTTCTTTCGAAAGTGTAAGAATTCACAATTTCCTATGTACCACTGCCACAGATGAATAAATGTGTTTTTTCTTCCTACTGAAAATTTTTATATTTTGCACATAAGAGTTATTGCAGGAACAACGACGATATACATATATCAAGCAAGAAGTGGCAACGTCGTAATACTCAGAAGACATAAAAAGCACAGGACTTCTTGAACGAATCTTTCGCCTGCTCGTCTGTGACGAGTGAAAATTTTTACTTGACGAGTGAAAGAGATTCTGACATTTTAATTGCGCTTCTTCGTTCAACCATGCTGACTAGTGAAATTTTTACCTGACTGGTGAGCCACCATAAAATTTTTAAATCCCTGTTATATATAGCATATATAGAATTTCCTATAAAACCTTCATTGAAACTTCGGAAACACATAGAGAGGATCGACAAGAACACTTCTAGAATTTGTAGTTAAAAAAAAAAGCCAGTTTCGAACACTGTTGAATGCTGTGAGAGGGGCTTTTAAGTAAATAACTAACATTAGAAAATATAGCAAAATTAGATTATAAATTACCCCATTTATACGAATCATTTAGGCTTACATAAATGGGATTCAACATGCACACAAATATGTTTTAAAATTAAATTATAGTTTATTTAACGACGCTCGCAACTGCAGAAGTTATATCAGCGTCGCCGGTGTGCCAGAATTTTGTCCCGCAAGAGTTCTCTTACATGCCAGTAAATCTACTGACATGGGCCTGTAGCATTTAAGCACACTTTAAGTGCCTTCGACCAGGGCCGGGATCGAACCCGCAACCTCGACCAAATATAGATATTAACTTTCATTTATCGACAAACAACCGATAAGGGCTGAATGAGTGACTGAAATCCGGTGCCAATTGTTAACGTAACATTGTACATATTTTATTTAAAATTCCCAAACTGCAGATGTTATTCATGGTCATGAAACTGACATGGTGATTTGAATAGAGAAATAACTATCCGAATACTATTAGAGACAACCCCGGTATTCGCAAGAAACCTGCCTCAAAACTCTCTGTACACCAAAAAACTTAAAAGATGTGTTTGAGGTCTTTTGGATAAGTGTCATAGTTGTATTACAAACATGTTGATTTTATCAGCTCAATTAGTAACAAGTGCCTACTTGACTAGTCACTGGCTTCGGAAGGAAGGACATCTTGCGGTCCCGTGGAATATTAATCTGTTAGGTTTCTCAAGGACTTGAATTTAGGGTGGGGAACACTACAGCTTAGCATTGAGACCTAGAATATCTACTGCGCTTATCCTCAATACCTAGGTGTAGGAGTTTTCCAACCCACGTCGTCTGACTACACTAAGGTTCGCTATGTACTTATTGTTTGTTACGAGATGAATAACGGGAGATGAAGCGGCATTGGAAAGCATGTTAGTAATATGAATGCTTACATTATGTGACACAATAACGATACTATCAATTAAAAAAATATGCACACTTCATCATTTGCTTGGGGTTGTTCTTGTGCTTAGGAAATGAAAATTTAAGTTATTAGTTACATAATTATTAGCCCTTAAATTGACAAAGTATCCTATAGGATACAACAGTAATTTTAATAGAATAGAAAAAAAATTGGCAGGAAAATTAAAATTTCACAATACTATAATATTGTACAATTTTGGAAATTTAGAAATCTTCTCACTATTCGTGAGCTGCCACAAGGGACAAAGAGTACTTAACCAAATAAATGTTTACAAGTTCAGTGAACCATTAATTTTGTTTTGACAATGAAACTCCTATAAGAACATAGCTGCAAATAAATTTTGTGATTGGTGGAAATATACCTAGTTTTAGAGAGGCAAGTATTACAAAAAAGTAAAGAATGCTAATGAACTTGGTTTCATTTCGAATATAGGTGAATATGGACATTGCGATAGTTGTTTTCTTTACGGTCCGACAATGTATAATAAACTAGTGTGAGAAATGAAGCTTATTTAAGGGTTAATAATTTATTACTTTACAGAAATCTTATATTAAATCAATCACATCGAACTACTAAGATTTATTTTAAATCATCCGTCCTCAAGTGAGGTTGACCACTGGGATCCGGAATTAACAAACATAAAAGATAAAGAGAAGTGAAACGAGCAAAATAATGATTCGATTTGTACATTAAAACAAAAATTTGCGTGTTAACATATAGATGATAGTGTAGAATTTGAAGAGAGGCCTTCAGAATTTCCATTACAATCTTCTGAACCTCATAAAAGGGAATTTTAAAGGATTTAAGATATTACATGCAAATTTTGGTAAACAACCCCTCGCTCCAAATAGTAAGCCTGTAGCATCCCAGTTGTAAAGCGAAATGCCATATTTTTCACTGAGGTATGGAAGACAAGGCAGATATTTAGCTCGCTTGTCATCATTTATCTGCAGTGCTTGATTTGTGTCTCGTTCAAAGCAAATCGTAGGATCTAAGACCATCGCTTTCTGGGTTCTTCTATTGATGGCAATTATATCGACTCTTCTATGAGAATCGTCTTCAGACACAGAATGAATCTCCTCATGTACTTCCCATCCTCTGTTTCTTAACAGGTTGGCAATTGCTGTACGGGTACAATGGTGTCTGTTGTTACGCAGTAGCTCTCCCTTCTTACAGAACCCGTCCAAACCTTGGATTTTAAATATCGGCATCCTAATCAATTCAAATGAACAAACAAGAAAATGTAAATTAATGTTAAAAAAATACACAATGAAATTTTAAAAAAAGAATATTCTGCGACAAGATGTGGTAGCTATCAAAACGATAAAAATTTATTAAAATAAATAATATACATTGAATATTATAAAGATATTATTTAATTTCTATATGCATATTGTTGCTAATGTTTTCGGCATGAATAATAACTTCGCTAATGAGATACTTGTCTGAGCAATGTTTATAATAATCAACACCCACAGTCAAGAAGCTCACATTCCTTCCTGTCGTATTCTCCCGAATAACCAATAAGGTTTGCAGCACGCAAACGCACTCGGCCCTAGCACTCTTCGTACTCCACCAGCCTGCGTGCGGGGAATTATAACGGAATGATGATGGAGAAACGGGAGAACACCGAGAAAAACAAGAGAGGTCACAAGCGTCACTATGAATTAGACCGGGACTCGAACTAAGACCGTCTGCTTGACCATTCAACCACAGCAGAGGTCTTCTCATGGACTTGGTCTCTTCATACGATGAAGTATTATTTTCCTTTCCATTTGGCGCAATTGTGTATTATGGTGAAATGTTAGGACTATGGCAGAAGAAACAAGTATAAGTATCACGATTAAAACTCTACCAAGTCAACACAATTTTTGCATTAAATGTACCACAAATAATTGTGCTTCATCTTGCCTCGACGTAAATATGGGTCTCTAATGCAGGAAGATGAAGATCTAGATAGTGATCAGGTAATACACTATTTGAGTAGCTTAATATCAAAGACGGACATCTGTCGTCTCCATAGTTTTGATCTAGAGGCAATTTTTTAATTCACAGTGTTCTTTGTAATATTTAACACGTTTTATTTTATAAATGTAGTGTTAGAGTTTGCATATGGTTTTCACTATAACTGGAAATAGCATGAAAAATTGTATAAAAACCACAGTTATCTAAATTTCGATACAGGTCAGATGTCCGTCTTTGATATTAAGCTACTCATTTATAGAATTCATAGATAATAATCCAAGCACGATAATCCAAGAAGGACCATGACCGACCAGCTGGCCTCACGTCCACATGCCGAAGCAGAGGTGGACGAACATCCAACCAGAATGGAGGTATCGTGTGGTCCCCTCAGCCGTTATAGCTGGCTTTCGTAACCGAATTTCGCTACCTAAAACCCGAGTCACACGGGGATAGTTTACAGGAGTCAAGTACTTGAAGTCTCTAAACTTGATGCTACATTTGTGATCACACGGAGATATTAAACTTGAAACTATACTTGAAAAAAAGCGCGCGCTGAATGTTGTATTCGTAGTGGTGTTTGAATTCTTGTACTCTGTTATAGTTAATAAAAATCAATAGTGAAGTGGCATTCTTAGTTTGGTGAAACTAAAGATGCCACCAGCACATATTTAAGCATGTGTGCAGCTAATTGGAGCCTTGTTACTGTATGAATTACAAAATATTCTTCAAAAAAAGGGAAAGAGAACATGGGTTAAGAAATGGAAGAATTATGCACAGTGCATCTAATACCTTGTTGAAAGAATTTGCTGAAGAAGATCCTGCAGAATACAGGAAACATCTCAGAATGCGTCCTGTTTTAAGGGGTTTTAACTTTTTTCGAACCACTTCTATATATACGTCTATGTTTTCTAAACCTTGTTCCATGAGTTCACTGACTATTTTCTGGAATAATAATTCCCGCTTGTTTTTATTGAGATATTCTTTGTCACGTATATTCCATACAAGTTCGTACTTCTCATACACTTCCAAAAACTTTATGATATCGTTGGAATTCCACTTAGGGGCGCTCATTATTAATAATTATTAATTTACTTCGACAATTGGCCTAAAACTACAAACTTTCTACTTGCCAAGTTGCTACAAGTTCGCATTCACACGCGGAAAGTGGTGGAGTCAAGTTGGCCACGTGGCGGGAAAGTGGACACAAAAGTTGACGGGTCGTCAACTCAAATTCTGCTTAACCGCCAAGTCACAACTTGACTGTCTCGACCATATCACACGGGGAAAGTTGAAGGAAAGTTGACTTGCTCCAAGCACTTGACTCCTGTAAACTATCCCCGTGTGAATTAGCCTTATCGTAGCTCCCGAAGTGCATCACGATGCTGGGTGGGCACCGGTCCCATACACTGGCCGAAATTTCGTGAGAAAATTTCTTCTCCCATGAGGACTCGAACCAGCGCGTATTCCGTAACGCGAGTCCTATGCAGGATATCTTAGACGCGGGACTATAGAATTCGTAGAAAATTTGAAAATATTGTGGAACAAAGTTACAGCAGAGAGATGTGTTTTTATTACCTACGTTGTTTTTGTTTCATTTGGGATTTCAGTTTGTTAAAAAGTTTGAGGAAAAAAATCCCCAAAGAATTAAGAGTATAAAAATACGACGTAATAATAAAAGAGCAGTTAAAAATAGAACAGACAAATATCATACAACTTGTTTTGCACAATGTTCGCATAAACAGCCTTGATAATTTACCATGTAGAATATTTAATCAAATCTAATCAGTCATTCGAGCTCAGCATACAATACACAAGAACACGGTGGGAATAACATGAGATGGTGTCACAGTACTAGTAGCTGTGAGCCTTTTCCTTACGAACAGTTTAGGACAGCAGTCATCATCACAGTGCATCCTCGGGCTAGCGTCCCTTGCCCGCGGATAAGACATTGCACTATCGTGCATCCGTAGCTGCTAGCGGGTATGCCTTCTCTCTCCCCCTTGTGCACGACGCTGCATATTCCGAGACACTCCTTACTCTTTACCCATTTCAGCGCATGCTGACGACCACTGCTATAGGACATATAGGTGTAACGTATAAAAATATGACACGATTCAAACCTGCGAGAGTGGATTCGGTGCATTTCAAGGTCTTCAACACGTACAGTACGTACGTATACTACGAGAGCCGATGAGATACGGAATAAACTCTAAATCGGACGGCGTTTCAAGTTTACAGTGAATCACTTTAATGATGAGATTAAACACTTGCACAAAATTGTCCGGAAAGTATAAATTCTGGTGTCATCCTTTTATTTTATGCGTTATAACTCTACTCCATGTTAAAATTTACCATGAACTTAACAGTTGGATTTCAAATTTTAATTCGTCCTGTGGAGCTGTATACTATAGTATGAAGTCGTTTAAATTTACTGAAATATTTGTGTTATTATTTTGTTCCATTTGTTTTTATCTTTATTGTCTTGTTTATGTTACTGATTTAAAATTTTTAGAGTTATTTATTTATCACATGCTACATTTTCATATTTCTTAAATAGTTTTTCTGTCTAAACATCTATATTATTATTATTATTATTATTATTATTATTATTATTATTATTATTATTATTATTATTATTATTCTCTACTTAAAAAATACATTTTTTTTGTCTTCGTTTGACATCCCAATTTAGAGGTGTAATATCATTTGAATTTGTTTTTTTTTTACTAGTTACGCAAGACAATATTTTATAACATTATATTTATAAATATTAGCCGTGGCTAGAGCGTCCGACTCGTAATCCTATGGACCTGGGTTCGTTTCCTTGTGGCATCCCAACAAATTTCCATAATCATCTCATTGCTGGTGTAGCGTAGACCAGCCTCCTGTGGCACACCCTGGGCAATGACTGTCGGTAAATTGGTCTACGCAAATAACGAACACTCAAATACGCCTACCCGACAATAATAATAATAATAATAATAATAATAACAATCATAATAATCATAATAATCATAAATTTATAAATACAGTATTTATTCCTACAATAATTTGCTCATTTTTTTATATTTCTCGCTTTTTCATCTCATTTTTAGTGATTTATTGCATTGTAGTTGGGTTTATTTATTTTATTGTAGATCTATCAGTTTCTAGATCTAGGTCTTCATATTTATTAAATTGCTACACTAGCTAACATCTAGACCTGTTGTTAATTTTATCCACTTTTAAAATCGTATTTTTGTCTTTATTAGTTTGGCTTATTTCTTATTGTAGAGATTTAATATATTTTCAGTTTGTTCATTTCTTTCTTTTGCGCTAGTTGCTAGATCTTCAGATTTCCTATAAGATTGTGCTCCGTTGATTATATCCAATTATTCTCTCAATAAAACTGAACGATTTCGTTTCCGAAGATTTGCCATGAAAAAAAAATGCATGACATTTAATAGTCTCTTAATATTGGTTACTCTGTAGAATTTCGTACAGTGGCATTTAATAAAATGTAAGACCAAGGTCCTTTCACTATATTTTTAAACTTCACTTTTAAACATCAATATAATGCCATGCTGGTCGTGAGGATATCCCCACTTTGTATCTCATTCATACCAACCATTAAAACTTAAATCACTATCTGGATAAGAACAGTTGTAACTTCAGCAAACCTTTGCTGTTATGCTGAGGGGTTCCACGTTTGAACCTTGTTATCACTCGAAAATACAAAAATAAAGCATTTATGCTATGTGTATTAAAAATAATATTTCAAGGACTCGAGACCAAGAAATTTTGTAAATAAAATATTATAATTAAATCGGTCAGAAGTAAAAAGTTACAATTCATAGATTTATTTTTAACATACGAGAAATAGATTTAATGCAGCATAACATCGGATGTATTGAAATAAGAATGTTTTACGTCAGAATGAATACAAAAGATGGCCATATGGCCCATATAGTAACGTCGATGCCATTGCTAATTTCATTAGATTATAAAAGAAATTGGTAAACCTCAATGCCATTATTGAATTAAATTAAAACAAAGAGACTGTAAAATTACTATCAGATCGTGCCAGTAATAACTACAAGCTTTCGCTTTATTAGTGGAGGAATAATTTCGAGAGAAAGGAGTTACGTCTGAATTCGAACCACGCACGTTAGAGTGTAACACCTAGTATATATCTGTAGCAAGTGTGTAACGTATGTTTTATATATTTGGTACAGTTCCTGTAAACATATGCTTATTGTTCACAGTGAGATCTTGGCAATATTTCATTTGACTCTATAAGAACTGTGTGTGAATATATAATAAACATTCAACATAGTATTATTTAAACAAAACTAGTATTAAATCTTATTAAAAGCTAACATATCAATAGCGTAAATTCCATTCATCTGTAAATTTAGAAAATGAACAACTCTACACGTAAGTTGTTCCGATTTATGCAGTGTTGCCAACCTTACATTGTGGCCAAGCCTACCGGATCTCGAAGTGACCTTTCACCTTATAAAATATAATCTATGCATCTGATAGCACTAAACTTTATTAGGATTCTAATCCTTTAATGTATATTGTGACTTAATTATTTTATTTTGACAAGTTTTTTTTTTTCTTTAGCGTATGACTGTCAATTTTTATATCATCTTCAATTTACTTTGCAGTCACAGAATTTAATCTATTGCAACCAAAAACTGTCCAAATAAAATACCAACAACATTTTAAATTTGAAAGTTTTTCCTTGTAGGAATTGCGAAGTATGGGTAGGCACTGTATTGAGGTATAATTTTGCATGCTTTCACAGACGCCAACTCGTCTTCTGCGCTTTCTCCCTCGGGACTCTTTATGAGAAGGTACATAACATATTGTGTTCGATGTTATTAATACAAATTTGTCATTTTCTCAAGAAACGGATCACATGCTTTTTATACGTATATGCTCATTATTTCAAAATCACTAACTAGCTATGAAATAAACAAGAAAATAATAAAAAAAAAAACAAAATTCAGAATCGATCTGCTTTATGTATCACAGTGAACAGAATTTACTCTCATCCAACATATTCAGATATTACACTCATGCCTACTGTCTATAATCAATAATAATAATAATAATAATAATAATAATAATAATAATAATAATAATAATAATAATAATAATGAAAATCTGTACTGACAGTAACGTGTAAAGTCATTGTTTGATTTTGTGTAAATTATTTTGTATGTAGGCTAAATTTTCTTATAATTAAATTACAAATAAATTAGGATCAAATATGCCTATATGCATAAGAACTTGCTACCTATCGTTTGTTGACCCCTTTAGTCGTCTAACATCGGTGTGTTACAGTCCCTAATGGAATATGGCAACGCATGACAGGTGTACTACACTAATCACACACAACGATATTGCGAGATATTCTTATTTATAACACAAATACTCTCCCCTCCTAACTTATCTGTCAAAGCACGAAATGCCAGATAATATATCTTTACAGATTGCATGACGTCACTTCTGTAAATTTCATCCTGTGAAGGTCCGATAATCTAACTGAATACAGTAAGTCGGTTCTAGCCAACTCTATGCGGTGTCAGCACCAAGTCCCGTGAGGCTGGTCAGTGAAGGACAATGACGAAGTGCCTTGTCAAGGAATCCCATCTCGTCTCGGATTAAAAAAAAGAAAGAAAGAAAAAACTTCACACTGATTAATCAGCCATTTAGTTTGAAATACGTATTTATTGTTTGTAATACTTATTGATCAACAATGGCCTCAAAATAGAACGATATTTTTCTTTTTTTTCCGTACGCTGTAATTAACATCACATACATGACACCGTTAGAAATCTTCCGAAATCTTTTTAAACGTTGACAAAATTATTTCACACACGTAAAATATAACCGACAGTTAATCAGTAATCAAACTGAATAAATATGACAAAAGGTGTTGTATGACAGTTAAGAAAACAATCGAATTATATTAGCTACAAACATTTTGATAATATATTACTTACCAACACATTTCTCGAGTCTGAAGACTAGATGAGGTTACATTTATATTGAAAAAAAAATGTTCACTTTAATAAAATGTCATATTGCAAAAAATATAATAAATTATCACTATTGTTGCCGCTTGGCAATTATTATCGACTTGTCAATTCAACATGACACGCTTCGGAGCTGTGTATCACTCACTTCACTCGACAACAATGACCTGACGTCATCATAATCGGGGTGGGAGGTACTATACTTGTAAATGCACTGTTTTCCTGAAGACACTGATTGTCTGCAAACCATATCTTCGCGGATGATGATCAAAATCCGACCGACCCGCCTTAGCAGCTGAGAGAACGAACCTTAATGTTTACCTCCTACAAGCGCCGAGAAGGGCCCGATCGCAGCCGGGGATTGCCGAACGGCGGAGCGCAGCCCAGGGACGTCGTCTTCCCCTCTGCCCTCTCCGTCGCACGACCTACAATTTCGGCCGGTAACGCGTTTAGAGACAGCACGTGGAGGCGCCGCAAAGTGGTTTCTCACTAGCTTGGCGCGTGCAAAGCCAAGGACCGCCAAATGCAGTTCGTCGTGCACGGCGCTGGAGAGGGGTAGAGGGTGCGGGGAAAGGGGTAATATATTCTACATAGATTCGCCATTATACTTGTTTATTTTTAACGATTTATTTTCGATGGAAAGCAAGAAATATTAAGAAAGTTGTAATCTATTCCAATCGAATTTTAAAAATACAATTTAAATGTTTTTTATTGCGTTTTTTTACATTTAGTTTCTAGAGTAGATTACTTTGATGCAGTAAAATATTCCCGTTGAAAATAGCCATAAACTCTTATTACTACTTGAAATATCAAGCAATAACAAAAGTAGTGTACGTATTTAGGACAACAGAGAAATATACAGTCAATTCTGTTAAGGTCATGAAACAGTACGACTTTTATTCGTTTTTTTTTATGAAGTCAGTAAGTGCGAAATTAAAAACCGATGTAAATTATATTTTATTTCTCTTACTTAAGTCTGATATTGGATACATAAGGTAAATGACGGAATACAATGGCCACAGTAACAGTCCAACCATTGTTACACAGGCTTGGCTCCAGCCATAGGTTTTTATTACGGCTGGGCTGCTTGTTCCAGACAAAAGATTGGGTGGACAATGACCCACTGCGAGTTGCGTTGTCTGCACGTGGAGACAGTGAGAAACCACTGAGGTCGCCTCAACTGAGGCCAATGGCCTCGAAGCTCCTGCTGCTATGCACTACGACATTGGCGCGAGACTTTGGTTGGTTGATGTTACAAGACCACTCTTTTGATTGGATGAGGTTCATTTAACACTTGCGATTGGAGAGAGAGCCCCATATTACCTAAAACCGCTTTCATTATGCATTAAATAAAATGCTTTGTTGCGTTGCATGTGGAGAAGTTTTGTGATTATGTTCGATATTCGTAGAGGGGCGCCGCGGATGACGGATAGGCAGCTCGGAGAGGGGAGGAGGGGGTGAGACACTCGATGACGGAATGTATAGCGATGGGAAGTGAGAGTGAGAGGTCTTGACCAATCTCAATGTGGCTTGTTTTGGGCTGCTGATACTACATTCGGGTCAAACTAACAGATATGCATAAGTATACTACTTTTTAAAGTTATTTTTACATTCTCGCGTGTCATCTTCACAAGTCAAGGTGGGACCATCCGCGTTGGCACCAGCCACTTTAATCTGCAAATAATACTGGCTGACGGTTATTGGACATTGAGGTATTCTATGAATTAGGTTTAAACATAAAAAAATAATAGTAATATGAATTTAGTTGTAACAATCTTTGAACTTCAGGCTGCTTTATTTAGCTTAAATTTCTTTTTGGTCGGCAGTTACTTGTGCCATTTCTTCCACTTTATAGCGAATATAGACTCAATTAGGCTTAATGTTTAAATATTTTGGGTGCTATTCATAGACATTTCGCTAGCCCGTGCTATGAGCGCGCTAAACTAGCCCAGGCTATCGACTGATTACTTGTACAGGATTCATATCATATTATATATCTAACACTGGTTTACGAATACGAAACACGTTAGTTCACTGATCATCTACCGGAAGCCCGCGCTAAGAATGTCTATGAATATGGCCCATAATGTTTTAAAGTCGAATGTTTAAATAATAGGTTTTCCAATGTGTGAGTTAGACACTATTTTTCATAGCTTATGTTAGATTAAAGCTAACTTAGTGCTTATAAAATAATATCTATTCGACTATTCATAGTTTAAAAATTGTGAACCAGGAGCGTTATTTCAGTTCTTGCTGGGGAGAGGGACAAGATTTTTTTTAGGGAAGACCGTATAGGTATAGGTTATATTGCGTGGCGTGCTCTCCCTCCCCCCCATTTCCTTTGGAATGAACTATTTTTCATAGCGTGAATTTCGGTAAATTTAACTGTTAAAAATATCATATAATTATTATTAATTGTTCAACAAATTTTCTGTTTTTTTTTTTTTTTTTTTTCATTTCTTAAGCAGTTTTTATTATTTTAAGTCACAGATAGGATTAGTATCAAGGTTTATTTTTTATGGTCAAGATTATCCTTACATTTCCACACTTACGTCTAGTTTTAACTTATCCTACTTATATCATGTGGACTTACTGTTATGACGTAGGTGAACAAATGAAAAGACCATTTCATGAATAAAGACATTTTAATTTCAATTAATAAAAAAAGGTAGTTTTATTTACAATAGGTAACAACCATTCATCATGTAGTAAAGGATAACGCCATGTTTCATTTAAGAGAGCGATGGGTGAAATTCTATTTTATATATTTTTTAAACTGGAGACTTGATTTTTTGTACTCATACTCCTATTGATATTAGTAATAGTGTGTTTAAGTTTCATGTCCTAGGTTCAGTAGTTTAAGAGTTACTTAAATTTCAGAAATAATAATAATAATAATAATAATATATTTTCAAGATTTTTTAATCCCCTAAATTTTAAGCATCATGTCTGAATTTTTTTTGTATTACCTTTACTCTCGGCTCCACAAGTAAAGAACCCTGGCCTCACACCACTTCTGCACAGATGACAGTGATTGACAGGCCAGTTAGGGGAAGCTGTTGCCACGTTTGCTCTTGGCTGGACTCTTTAAATGTATTTTCTTTTGCAATTGGTTGGATTCTTTCAAAAATGGTAAATTCACAACACAGCATTGTCGGCGGTCTCCTGGCGGTATCTTTGTCCACAGTTTCACTAATTGGGGGAGCGTGTCAGTCAGATTTATGGCTTCCTGAACCCAACCCTGCAACGAAGGTTCTTTACTTGTGAAACCAAGAGTAATTTCTTTAGAAAGTTTTTATATGCTCACATTTTTTATTTTTTATTAAAAGATTATTCCTTTTTTATGCTAACATATCTTTGTTAAGTAAACCTTAAAGAACATGCAGTAAACATTTCAGCGTCCTATCATAAAATTTGTGGAATCCTTAGCAGTGTAATTGCAGAGAAATTGTAAAAAAATTAGTAAGGCTTACTGGAACATAATTTTAAACTTAATGATCGCAGCCTTTTTAAAGATGGTATAATTAATTACACAACCGCCGTACGGTTTTAAAGCTTTGTCAAAGTGTAAAGTAGGCATGATAGCTTCATTGTCTACATATGTAAAAAACTGACCAAAAATTGATAAACTTGCACCCATCTCACCCCTTAAGAAAACCCATTAACTAGTTCGTCTTTTATATCTTACGCGTTTATCAAAATTGCATCCGAGCAGAGCATAGGTCATTATGAAACTAAGAAAAAGAAATCGTGGTTTGATGAAGATTGTTACACGGCAATAGAAAGAAGGAAACAGGCAGAATTGAAATTCTTACAGGATCCAGTTGAGGCGAATAAAAATATTTATTTCATTGAAAGACGGGAAACAAATCGTAGACTTAGGAATAAAAAGAGAGATTACTTGAAGGAAAAACTCAATGAGGTAGAAACAAATAGTAAGAATAAAAACATTAGAGATAAGAGATTTATATAAGGAAATAAAGGAATTTAAGAATGGCAAGGGTAAATGTGGTCAAGGATGAGAATGGTGACTTGCTTGCAGATTCTCTTTCAATCCTGAATTGATGGAAAAGCTATTTTGGGCAACTATTTACCGATTTATTACTTAATTTTAAAATTTCGTTCTAATAAAAATAAGAATAATTTCCAAAACAAAAATGATATGTGAAATAAAATCAATAATTAGTTATTATTGTTGAGGATACGAAATTGCTGCCACGAAAATGGACACTTCTTCCTAGTGTGTAAGTTGGGTCGTTTTTCACTTCAACATTTGAAGCAAACTCTGTGTGCATAGAGCTATTAGCTGTGTAAGTGTAATGTTTCAGGAGGCAGAATGAAAATAGGCCTACATGTCGCCTAAATAATATTCAGACTTTTACTCGGGTTTCGTAGAATCAAAAATAAATATATTTAGACTCTTGTAACAATAAAGTCACGCATTGTTGACGTCATGAAATTGCTGCGGTGACAGTGCTACTAGTGCGCTCTGATTTCATAGAAAGAAAACTGAATGTATCCAACCACATGCGACAATGAAGTCACGTGGAGTGTAAATTTTCACTTCAACAAGTTGACAACCAAGCAAAGAACCAGTGCATGGTCGATCTGCTTACAAGTTTAACCGCCGACATTCTACTGAAGTGGAAAATGTGAAACAATCACTGAAATTAAAATCATTTCTGCTTACAAGCATACACCAGTCACATCATGTGATGTCGAGAGATCGTTCTCGGCATTTCAACTAATTCTGATAGATAAGAAGAAAAGTTTTACAGTAGAGAACTTGGAGGAATCGTTCATTGTTTACTGCCATAATAATTACGTGAAAGACAAGGAATGTTAAAAGAAAAAGTTAGAAAGTTAAAACTTCAACACTTCAAATATGTATGTAAAATGAGTAATTAATACATTTATAGCAAAAAACAGATTCAATAAAAATGATGACAATTATTACTTTAAATTATTTTCATTCATATCATATTATTAAACCAAATAAAACTATAATGTATTTTTATGCTCGACCACGCCGAAATGTAGTAATTATACACCTGGTAGCATCCCTTTAATGGACATCATTAAAGTATACCTATTCATTAAAGTTGAGGTGTTCCACCAATCAGAAAATGCCATTGTAGCAATATGAAAGCGCAAGTATCGATTATTCTCGGATATGCAATCGAGAGACACCTAGTTCTGTTACTATAATAATTAGCGTTAATTGTAAATAATACTCAAATAAATTCAATTTGTCATCTCGTTTTTCAATATCTAATTCAATTTCAAGGTTATATCAAGATTAATGTTTATTTTATTCTCTAGATTATATCAAGGTCAATGTCGACATTTGTTTCTCGGAAAAAATCAATACTTTCGCGTCTGCGCACATCTCACAATTTACGAAGTATTGCCCAAGGTCAATTCCGCTCCTCAGTCACATAAGAATAATATGAATACTTATGAATAATTTCAAGTTAGAAATATGATCGAGCATAAAAACTCGTATGAAACTTGACTATAATGGTAATTAAGACGCTCCTATGAAAATTATGAAACGAGCACAAGCGAGTTTCATAAATATACTCGCGTCTTAATTACTACCATTATAAGCTCGTTGCATAATGCATTATTAATGCATATATTTCAATTTTTATCGCATATTCCAACAGTTCTTACTGCATAACTGCAGGTATATTTTCAGGTTTTTTTAGTGCATAAAGTTACATGGTATTATTATTATTATTATTATTATTATTATTATTATTATTATTATTATTATTATTATTATTATTATTATTATTATTACTATTCACTCAATAGCTTGAATTGCTGTTTATGTATTTCATTTGCCATAGTAACAATAATGAAACAATTGAAACCGAAATTTCTATGAAAATAAAATAATCTTTCCTGACTTTCGGATAATCCTGTATGGATTAGAATTACGCAACAACAAACTGATTAGCAGTATTACATTTTATAGGATGTTGAAGCATGTAGTTTGAATTAATAATTGTAAACACACAATATCAATTTTGTTCAAATTCAACTGATTTTGAGGATGGAAGAAAATAATTTCAATACCAAACAGTGTAACATTTACCACTTTCATGAATATGATATTAATTTTACAATAATAAACAATGTTTTGCTCTGTTGTCGTAGAATACAAAATGGGGGGAAAAACAAGTGAGCAAGAACTAAAACTCAGCGTTGAGAGTGGAAAGTAAGAAACCATGTGTTCAGGTATTTTTTTTAAAGGTAGTTTCAACTATTTGTCTGCAGATGACACCAAATCTCATTTTTACAATTGGTCTGTGTTGCGTAAATCCGTCCCCGTAGGCGATATGCAGTGTGGTAGGGCTGAGTATGCAATCCCGTCAGATTGCATTCAAATCCGTAAACATTGCACCAGGAAATCGTATTGCAAGCTCGCTAGTTCATATGTTACCAATGACCGGTTGTGTTCTGGTGGCGTACGGTTGTCGCACTAGACTAGTCACTAGACTAATGCGTCGAAGGTCACGGGTGCAAATTCCGGCAACAGTAGTTAACGGTAGTAAATGGATTTGTTTTTAAAATCACACACATTACTTAAACAAATCCCGAATCATCGAGACCGCTTGTTGGGAATAAAATTGTCTCATAGCCTTCGAAGCTGGTAGAAGTGTGGAATCCGTTTCAGTGATACAGAATTTATTCTACTACGGATCCCGGAATTGGTGCCTATATTCCATGCAGGAAAGCAGCTTCCAAAAATGATTTAAACCTGCACTTGATACTACTCACGATCCACTGCTACGATATCTTCATACTGATTAATGTGGTATAGTTTATAACGCCGTTCTAAATTTAATTTTCTAACAGTGGTAATAACTGTTTCATAAACTGTACTGTGCCCATTTTCTACCTCCAAGTCGACCTGGTTGGCGAGTTGGTATAGCGCTGGCCTTCTGTGCCCAAGGTTGCTGGTTCGATCCCGGGCCAGGTCGATGGCATTTAAGTGTGCTTAAATGCGACAGGGTCATGTCAGTAGATTTACTGACATGTAAAAGAACTCCTGCTGGACAAAATTCCGGCACATCCGGCGACGCTGATATAACCTGTGCAGTTGCGAGCGTCGTTAAATAAAACATAACATTTTTCTACCTCCGAAAATAAATAATCTCTTTCCCACAGAGGATTCAATTGAGACCGTGAGCGTAGTTAAATATCACTCGTGCTGCTCACACTACAACTCACTCAGAAAAGCTGTGTTTTATGCGACATTGATTGGTTACGTGTTTTAGTTCTCTTTTAAATGCTATATTCATTGTTTTTTGTCGATCACTGCCTTCAGCGAGACAAGAAATTCAAGAGAGCCGAGACGTTAGGCAATCTGCAGAACATATGAAGGGTTCAGAGCCATAGTGGGCCAAGCTCCATTTATTAAAAACTGAGAAAGCAAGGGTTAAAGTTAAGTGAATACCATAGTTTAATGAAAATTGACGTATCATTTAGTGTTAATGTGTACACTTTATATTACTTGCTATATATATTTTTTTAAATAGGTTATTTTACGACGCTTTATCAACAGCTTAGATTATTTAGCGTCTGAATGAGATGAAGGTGATAATGCCGATGAAATGAGTCCGGGGTCCAGCACCGAAAGTTACCCAGCATTTGCTCATATTGGGCTGAGGGAAAACCCCGGAAAAAACCTCAACCAGGTAACTTGCTCCGACCGGGAATCGAATCCGGGCCACCTGGTTTCGCGGCCAGACGCGCTAGCCGTTACTACACAGGTATGGACTACTTGCTACATGTTGCCATTGAATTATGGTAATAACTTCATTTTAACCCATGTTTTTTACGGTTTTAGTAAATGGCGCTTGGCCCACCATGGTTCTGAACCCTTCATATACACGAGTGATTGCAGGCGGTGCAAATTTACACGAATGCCCATCTCTTCCTTACGTCTTTTTATAGCTTCAAATTCGGTGATTTTTTACTTATTAAGGCGGGTCTGAAAGCTAGCACAGCACACCGCAGCCTGAGGCGAATTGTGCCGACTTCATTATGGGGATGATTGTTGAAGTCCTTAGGACCGCATTCCTGCGACCATAGTGACTCTGTCGATTCAGTTTCAACACTCAAATCGACCGGATCCGACAGAGTCCGCGTAGTCAAGCAAGCACGCCCCTCCATCCCCCTGGGAATGCACCCTCCTCAGGTCGATGCCATCTGTTCGCAAGTCACGTTACTACAGCCTGCTATCGCATTACTGTAGGTATCGTGATTCATTATGGTGCCATCTGTCAATTCAGCTACACAGTATACAGATCTGACACAGTCCTCTAAGAAAGCCCTTAGAGCAGCGGTGACCAAAACTCGAGCTGCAGTGATTACATGCGACAGACAGCCTATGAAATAAGGAGACGGAGGAAAGGTAATTGGCATGAAAACTACAAGTGGTGGTTCCTGTACTAACATCTTGATCAATCCCGCGGATAAAAATCTCAAGCTTTGCTGTATCAGTAATGCCACTGTTGTCATCAAGAGCCAGTGAATAATATATGATTTTTTCTTGCTTCTTTTTTTAACCTTCCTCTTGAATATAATCAGGAATTTTCTAAATTCTTCTCTCGATACTTGGTCGAGAAGTTAATAGTTTTTCAAAATTAAAAAAATTCTTATGGACAAATTATTTAAGCTATTTTAATCATTAGCCTTTTAAGAAATTCTGTTCTATTAAAAGACTTTATGCTCGACCATGCCGAAATGTAGTAATTATACACCTGGTAGCAGTCCTTTAATGCATGCCATTAAAGTACACCTACTCATTAAAGTACAGGTGTTCAGCCAATGACAATTCAGCTTACAGGTGTTCAGCCAATGACAAGTCAGCTTTGTACCGTCATAAAACCGCAAGTATCGATTATTCTCGGATATGCAATCGAAAGAGAATTAGCGAAAAGTCACGGAGGCTGGAAATCCAATATTGTCGCAGAAGGTTATGTTCTGTTACTATAATAATTAGCGTTAATTGTAAATAATATTCAAATAAATTCAATTTGTCATCTCGTTTTTCAATGTCGAATTCAATAATCAAGGTTATATCAAGTTTAACGGGATTACATCAAGGTCAATGACATTATTGTTCCTCGGAAAAAATCAATACTTTCACGTCTGCGCACATCTCACAATTCACGACCTAGAACAAGGTCACTTCCGATCTTGTCAGATACAAATAAAATGTATACATCTGAATAATTTCAAGTTAGAAATATGGTCGAGCATAAAAAGTCGTATGAGACTCGCCTATAATGGTAATTAAGAAGCTCGTATGAAAATTATGGAACTCGCTTGCGCTCGTTTCATAAATATCCATACTCGCTTCTTATTTACTATCATTATAGGCTCGTTGCATAATGTACTATTAGAGCACGAGATATTTCAAACCCCAGTAGGTACCTAACTTCCTAACATTTATTTATATTATCTTTCTCTTCCTGGCTATGATTTAAGACATGTCAATTCCTGGCGTTTAACAGTTCGTTGGCACATAATATTGAATCAGTTTTTCTACAATATTATTATTAAATGAATAACTGATAAATATTTACCCTCATTTAAAGATTAAGAAGATGAAAATTGAGATAAAACCTAATAATTTTTATCCTTCTAGGGCATGCCTGCACAAACAGCGCTCAACGAGCGCGCGCGCTCCTTCCGAGCGGGAGAGCTGTGTTTACTGCTCGCCGAATCGGAGAGGAAGATACTTCAGAATGACATAGATCTGCTATAGATGAGGAGAGGGAAACGATCAGTCACCTATCTAGTGGAGTGCAGTGTGTATTCTCAGTGATTGTTTCGCGTTGCTTACCTACTGCTACAGTACAGTATGAAGGAATCTAAAAGACGGAAAAGTAGTGATCAGGCAAATTATTTCAATGTTGCATGGGAAAATGCTTATTTTTTCATAGCTGCTGGAGTAAATACTCAGTGCTTTATCTGCCACAACATTTTGAAAGGTAGAAAGAAACGTAACATTATGCGTCATTACGAGTCCAGACATAAAGATACTAAAGATATTAATCTTCAACAATTTTAATATCTCTCTTCAGGGAAAAGGCCAGCTCAGTGTTGATATGTTGAATAAATTACGGGATTTCAGTCGTAAACTTACACTTTTCGTAAGTCAGTTTCGGGAAGGTAATATGGCTTACTTTCGAACGATAGAAACTGCTCGTGATGAAGCCTTGTTAAACGATTATGTGCAAATATTAATTGAAATTCAAAATTAATTTAATTCTAGGTTCCAAGATCTTGTCTTAAGGTCCACACCTGTGGAGTAACGGTTAGCGCGTCTAGCCGCGAAACCAGGTGGCTCGGGTTCGATTCCCGGGTCAAGTTACCTGATTGAGTTTTTCCGGGGTTTCCCCTCAACTCAGTATGAGCAAACGCTGAGTAACTTTCGGTGTTGGACCCCGGACTCATTTCACCGGCATTATCCCTTCTCATTCAGACGCTAAATAACATAAGCTGTTGATAAAGCGTCGTAAAATAACCTACTAAAAATCTTGTCTTAATTGGAAAGAAGTTTAAAGTTATCATAATAAATTCTTCAACACCAGTTGAAACAATGCCATATAAGTTACAGGTGGGTCTGGTTGGCGCAGTTGGTATAGCGCTGGCCTTCTATGCTCGAGGTTGCGGGTTCGATTCCGAGCCAGGTCGATTGCATTTAAGTGTGCTCATATAACCTCGGCAGTTGCGGGCGTCGTTAAATAAAACATAACATTTAACGATTTACAGCTCGGACTTATTGATCTTCAATGTGGCCTAAGGGCTAAAGATCGTTTGAATAATACTACTAGCCTAGTTGAGTTTTACAAGACTAAACATTAGCAATAATATCCACGACTATACAGGCTGGCTGTGAAAATGATTGCTATGTTTGGCTCAACATTTATATTTGTGAGCAACTGTTTTCTATAATCAACTTTAATAAAGGCAGACATCGAACATCTGTAACTGATGTTTCATTACGATCAGTAGGCTACTGTTCCTTTCAGCTGCCAACAGCATAAAACCTCGTTTTCATGTACTGATAAATAAAAATATAACAAATGATATTGTACATTTAAGTAGGTATAAAATTTCTATTATATCTGTAAAATAAATATTTCTGTATTAATTAATAAGTCCAAGATAGTTTTGCAAACACTGAACGGGAATTCATTTCATAAACACTCGTACTAGTACTTCCGTTTTGTGTATATTTTGTACGAGATCACCCCTTCTTCCAATCCACCCTATACTGAGCGCAGCTAATATCTGCATTCCGCTCATGAGCTGTGAGCCGGCTCGGAGAGCGGAAACCTTGTGCAGGCCTGTTCTAGGGAGAAGTTCTAAAAAATATCAATATTCATGCACGTAAAGCATAATTATAGAAACACATAGCCTACTTAGTGGTCAGTAATAATAATAATAATAATAATAATAATAATAATAATAATAATAATAATAATAATACATTATTCAGCTTGAAAATTAATGTTTTATATACTTCTAATTGAACCGTTGAGCAAAGTAAACATATTACACTTTGTCCGACAGAACAACAAAAAAGTTCTCCTTCTCATTCTTTACGAAATCACCTCTTACTGCTTGTAGAGACAAAGTTTGTAGAGCGACATGATACCGCCACTGCTTGCCTTCAGTACGTGAATGAAACATGATGTAATCACGACACCCACTTTAGTTACCGCTGCCTTAGAGGTCTGCAAGACTCGGCCTGGCCCGGCCCGATTGAACCAGACCCGAAACCCGAGATTAGCTTATAACTACCACCCGAGTCCGAACCGAAACACGAAAACTAGCAGATAAAAACACAGGCCACAGGGGTCAGAAATAGCAGCGAGAGATATCATTCCAGTAGGAGCATAAGAAAGAGTAATCTCCCAGTTTCCCAGGTAAAACAAATAATTATTTGTTTTATAATCTATGCCCTGTGTCTATGGCAGAGTAGAGACGAGACAAATGCCGCTATAAAATACGAAGTCGAACTAAACAACTTACAAGTCCGGTAGTCTACTGTTCTAAATGGGTGCCGGATGTACATCTAATCGGGCATGAATTAAAATCTTTGTATTATATAAATTTAATCAGTATATAATTCGCGAAAAAAAAAAAAAAGATTTGAGTTTCTAGGCCCGAACCCGACTAACATAAGTTAATTTTAACCCGGGCCTGTCCCACGGGCTTAATCCGAGCCCACGTCTTGTCAATCCGAAAGATGATAGATGAAGTTCAAATTAATGAAGGCGAAATGAGTCCGAGGTCGAAAGTCGAAAGTTATCCAACAATTCTACAGTACTTCATTTGATTATTAGAGGTGCAAAATTCGCTCCGGCGCCGGGGATCGAACCCTAGTCCTTGGTTCTACGTACCAAGTGCTCTAACCACTGAGCTACGCCGAAGTTCAATCCACAGCACCGGATCGAATCCCCCTCCAATAGTGTTTTTCCCTTTGTGGTCTGACTCCAAGTTCGACATATAAGTTGACATATATTAAGTCAACTGCCATTATACAAGGAGCGCACTCAATTGAGTGGCTTGGTGACCGGGATTCCACAGTAATATGTACTGTTGGGCAAAGAATCTACGTAAAGGTTAATTTTTGGTCCTATAGAATATATCTATTATGGTAACAATGACTATTAGAGGAGAAAAATTCGCTCGGACCAAAAATTAATTTCTACGTAGATTCTTCGCCCAACAGGGAATATTACTGTGGAATCCCGGTCACCAAGTCACTCAATTGAGTGCGCTCCTTGTATAATGGCAGTTGACTTAATATATGTCAACATATATGTCGAACTTGAAGTCAGGCCACAAAGGGGAAAAACACTAGAGGAGAGGGATTCGATCCGGTGCTGTGGATTGAACTTCGGCATAGCTCAGTGGTTAGAGCACTTGGTACGTAGAACCAAGGACCCGGGTTCGATCCCCGGCGCCGGAGCGAATTTTTCTCTTATAATAATCACTGTTACCATAACAGATATATTCTGTAGAACCAAAAATTAATCTTTACGTAGCTACTTCATTTGATTGAAGTGGAAAATCATGGGAAAACTCCATCAAATAACTTGTTCCAGCCAGGAATTGAATCCGGGCCCGCTTATTTTACGATCGGGCATGCTAACCGTTACTCCACAGCTGTGTACTTCATTCAGTGAAAATTTGAATTAAGGTTTATGTACACCTTTACATACAAAACATTTTGTTTTGTATAATTTTGCTCTGTAAAATTTTTATACAATTTAGAATGGTACCAGAAAGAGAACGAAGTGAACAGATCCCTTGAAATTATGTCTAAATAGTTTATAAAAATTATTTTGTTTATAATTTTGACATGCAACTTGAAACATGATAGCTCATGCAGTTTTTAAGATAGAGCCACAGTTTTTTCACTGTTTTATAGCTAAAACTATTCTTTAGTGCCTGACATAGAGCTATTTTTATTTTTATTTAGATTAATTAAATATTACCATATATGTAACTTACAATAATATTTTATGCTGCATACATCATGTAAAAAATCCATAGATAATTATTAATTATATTAATGTTATTTTACTCATTATCAGGCATTGGGGGACATTTAAAGCCTCAAAGTGATACCAATATCTTCTTGATATCACCATATTTGACTGTCATATCATGTTTGAAAGAATTAAATATTCTAAAATTACTATTTACAGGAAATGAGCCACAAACTTTCAGAGCCTAGAAGACTCCATCATATGTCACCCCTTAAGCAGCTTCATGTCGGTCCAGTTTCAGCTTCTTTCTGCCTCTCAAATACCTCCGCCTTGTTTTAACTTAAGGTGTTGAATGTTTTTTTGGCATTTTTTTTCCTATTTCCATTGATGCAACAAATCCTGCGATGGTGTTTGTCCCAGGGTTTATGCCCATCCTCCTCAGAATTATAATTTCTACTTTTGGACTCTTATAAAAATGACGTACAACATCATTGAGACACAAATTTACAGTTTTATGACTAACAGTAAAAGATTATAAATTACTACATTATGTAAAAAAGTTTTTTCAATCTAATGATCATGCCCTGATATCTATGCATCTATTTCGGGACTAGAAAGAAGTTTATTTTACAAGCAATGCTGGACGAGGGGATTGACTGCTACGAAGATCATTCCAAAAGTAAGTGACCGTGGCTGATGACACAGCATTTTGGAAAATGGGACTTATCTGAAAAACCATAAGGCATAAATCGAAAATTCTTTTATGCCGAAATGTAGTAATTATACACCTGGTAGCAGACCTTTAATGCGTGTCATTAAAGTACACCTACTCATTGAAGGTCAGGTCTTTCAGCCAATGACGACTCAGGTTACAACTGTTCAGCCAATGACAGGTCAGCTTTCTACCGTTATAAAACCGCAAGTATCGATTATTCTCGGATATGCAATCGAAAGAGAATTAGCGAAAAGTCACGGAGGCTGGAAATCCAATACTGTCGCAGAAGGTTATGTTCTGTTACTATAATAATTAGCGTTAATTGTAAATAATATTGAAATAAATTCAATTTGTCATCTCGTTTTTAAATGTCTAATTTAATTTCAATGTTATCTCTGTAGGTTCTTATGGCCTAGCAAGGTCAATGTGGACATCTGTTCCTCGGAAAAAATCAATACTTTCGCGTCTGCGCACATCTCACAACATACGGAACATTGCTCAATGTCAAATACAAATAAAATTAATAATATCAAGTTAGAAATATGGTCGAGCATAAAAAGTCGTATGAAACTCGCCTATAATGGTAATTAAGAAGCTCGTATGAAAATTATGAAACTCGCTTGCGCTTGTTTCATAAATATCCATACTCACTTCTTAATTACCTTCATTATAGGCTCGTTACATAATGTACTAATATCAAATTAAAGAGGAGAAAATTCTCTATTAAAATAGTTATATTTTGAAAATTTTAATTTTTCATCATTTTTTGCGTTTTGTGGGTGTACATATACCTTAAGAAAATAGGCCTATGCAGCTTATTAAATAAGTGTAAATTCGAATGTCAGCAAGGAAATCGTTGACGTTCGTATACTCCATTCGTATTTTCCTATCCGAGTAACAGCTGCATGAAAGTTACCGGTTTGATGTAGTAGCTCGCTCTTGCGATAGTGAGTTGTTTTGTGTGCTCCTGAGATTCTTATAGTGGCGTTTAATACCCATATATCACAGCAGCGGTAGTGCTAGGGTATATATTCTGTACTACTTAAGCGCGTCGTTGCTGGCCGTGAGAAGTGGGATTTCATTGACGCGCTTGCCAGAAAAAAGTGTGTCAGCTAATTCACTGTTACAAGACGCATTCGAGATTTGAGCTTCTAAAAATTTCTGCAGTTAATGTTCAGCTCTGAAAATTATGACCAGCAATCGAATTATGTATGAATTAAATACTATCATCTTCAACTTCTCATATTTAAATCCAGCCTATTACTCATTCTTGTTTGTCTCAGACTCCTTCAGAGAAATCGGAGTCAATTAAGATGGTCATTATTAAAGAAAATTATAACTACAGCGTATTAGGAGTCTTAATAAAGATTACCTTGTTCTTGAGTCAGAACTCATTTCGGATCCAGCCCTCAAACTAGAGAGCGTGTGGGACAGGTTCTTATTAGCTTTACTCTCCATTGTTGTTCGTCACTACGACTTTGTCAACATGCATTCCTTCTTCGACTTTGGATAGATTGTGTAGTTTAAGAGGGGGATGGGTGAAAATAAAAATCATTTTTCGTTTTACTGCAACAAATATAATAGGATTATATGGTTTATTGTCATTCAACCGTTTGATCCTGCTGATCCTTCACATTCGTGTATTTGGGCCAGCATTCCCGTTCTTACACTATTGACAACATTTATACATAAACGGTCTTACTAATAAACCGTGTATAATTTTTATACGAGACTTATGCAGAGTTGAGACAGAAAACTTTACTAATAAACCATGCATAAGCGATGGATGTATAAATAGCCTGTAACTATACAATGGGAATTACTTTGCAGTAGTTGTATACACGAAACTCCTTGTTTAAGCGTTGTCTATAGAGAAAAAATGGCCGCCCCTCTAACAGCTGTTCCTATCGACTGTCATTTTATGATATGATGGTTGCCTTGTAATCACAAAAGAACAAACCAAAGAGGATAGAATAATTAGAATAATATTGCTGTAGCTTATACTCTTTGACCAAAATATAGTGTGGTAATCGATCAGAGCCAGTTGTACTATCGATACTTAACACGGCACACCAGAGCGCTCTACCGGATGTAATAGAGAACCTCAGATATTCTATTACCTTTCGTAATGAAGTAATGACGAAACTATGACGTAGCTGAGTAACAGTTATACTGTTATACACGACGTATGTAGTGATTATTAGTAAGGAATTTACACACGACATAAACGAGCTACTCATTGTATAAGTATAAGGCATTTAAACGTCTGTATATAGAGTTTTTAATAATAAGACCGAAAGACATTAGGTGACCGACGCAAGCTCTTCACTTCTTTATTCATCAACTGTGTCCTTACGTGTCCATTCATTTCACTAATCACTATCCCTATATTTCGAAAATTCCTCCAATTCGGCGTAGCTCAGTGGTCAGAGCGCTTGGTACGTAGAACCAAGGACCCGGGTTCGAATTTTTCTCATCAAATATTAATTGTCAATATTACAGATATTATTCTGTAGGACAGATTAATAAATCTATAATATTCTCATAGCTGCAGTTCATATATTTGTACAGATTACTGTGCACGTAACTGCGGAATCCCGGCCAAACAAGTCACTCAGCTGAGTGCGCTCCTAGTATAATGGTAGTTGACATTGGACATATATGTAAACATATATGCCTAACTTGGAATCAGGCCACAAAGGGAAACATTGAAGGAGTAGGGTTCGGTCCGGTACTGTGGATTGAATTCGGGGTAGCTCAGTGGTCAGAGCGCTTGGTACGTAGAACCAAGGACCCGGGTTCGATCCCCGGCGAATTTTTCTCCTCAAATATTAATTGTCAATATTACAGAATTATTCTGTGGGACAAATTAATAAATGTATAATATTTGCTAATAGCCTACATCTTAACTAAAGCGATTGTAGGAAGAAATTCGGATGTGCTTCTTAGATTAATATTGTTGCATTTATTGCGCATTTCAAAATATTGTCCTACATGCAATAGCTTCAGAGCGTCTCTGAGAGCGTTTGTTTGCATTGCATATAGATATTTAATATATAGTTTTTACTTTATTTAACGACGCTGTATCAACAACGAGGTTATTTAGCGTCGATGGAATTAGTGATATCAAGATGATATTTGGCGAGATGAGGCCGAGGATTCACTATAGATTGCCTGACATTTGTCTTACGGTTGGGGAAAACCTCGGAAAAAACTCAACCAGATAATCAGTCAAAGCAGGAATCGAACCCGCGCCCGAGCACAACTCCGGATCGGCAGGCAAGCGCCTTAGCCGATTAATATTATTTAATATATTTCAGTAAATGCAGCTTTATCTTACAAGCAAACATTCTGATGGGGCAGATAAAAAAGTTAATTTTTTTCCTTTCACCATGTTAATAATGTCAAAAGAAGTGCTTATACAAATTTTGGCAACTCGATCGCAATTACTAGGCTGTCCAGAAAGTGATTTTCCCTGGGACCGTTTATAGAAAAAAAGCACAATTGCATGGAAAGATTTATTGAAACAGATAGGGTACAGCAATTGTTGCGCTATTTGTCAACATATTCCCCACTGGAATTGAGACATTTGTCATACAATGGGATCAATTTTTGTATTCCTGTATCGTAGAAGTCTGCCGCCTGCGATCGGAACCAGCGTTTGACAGCCATCTGCACCTCTCTGTCGATTCCATGATATGACAAATGTTTCAATTCCAGTGGGGAATATGTTGAAAAATAGCTCAACAATTGCTGTGTCCGTTTCAATAAATTTTTCGGATGAAATTGTGTTTTCTTTCTGTTAACGGCCCCTGGCGAACTTATTTTTTACGACCCTCGTAATTGCGTTCGAGTTGCCAAAATTTGTATAAGCACTTCTTTTGACATTATTAATATGGTGAAAGAAAAAAAAAGACTTTTTTTTTCTGCCCCCATCAGAATGTTTGCTTTTTAGCTCGATTGGTTTTCTCATTGCTATTTGGAATCACAGACATAGATCTACCCTCTGTGAATAATCTCTGTGTTCGAGAAGACATTGAATAAATAATTATCAATGAATACGCAGAAAGCAACAAGAGGTGCTATTAGGAACAGAATTTCTGACCTCTCCAAGGTTGAAGCAAGTATGCTAAGTTTGCAGAGACGATGGGAGAGCTTGTCATTCGAAAGTTCGACCGCGATTGTGTGTGTAGCTTGCATGCTTGAGCGGAGATCCCGCCGCGTCCGCAGCAGTGCGTAAGTGACCTGCCTGTTGGCATTCGCGAAACGCACATAGGTGGTGGTATTTCGTTTCACGTCTACAGACCACCGAACAAAGAAGAAATTGGGAAAGTGTTCTCGCTGAACTCTCATTTCCTCTGCTATCATTATACTATTCTGCACAGTACACAAGATTATCTTCACTAAACGTCGGTACACAAAGGCAGATATTGGAAATTACATGAGAATACTTGCTTACAAATGATTTTTAGAGAACCCAGAGATTCATTGCTGCCCTGACATAAGCCCGCCATCGGTCCTATTCTGAGCAAGATTAATCCAGTCCCTACCATCATTTTCCACATCTCTCAAATCATTTTAATATTATCCTTTCATCTACATCTTGGCCTCCCTAAAGGTCTTTTTTCCTCAGGTCTTTCAATTAACACTTTATATGCATTTATGGCTGCTATATGCCCTGCCCATCTCAAACGTCTGAATTTAATATTCCTAATTATATTAGGTGTCCCGCTCCGTGGCGTCGTGGTCTAAGGCATCCCGCCTAGGACTCGCGTTAGGGAATGCGCTCTGGTTCGAGTCCTCATGGGGGAAGAAATTTTCTCATGAAATTTCGGCCAGTGTATGAGACCGGTGCCCACCCAGCATCGTGATGCACTTGGGGAGCTACGATAGGTAGCGAAATCCGGTTGCGAATACGAGCTATAACGGCTGGGGGATCATCGTGCTAACCACACGATACCTCCATTCTGGTTGGATGATCGTCCACCTCTGCTTCGGCATGTGGGCGTGAGGCCAGCAGCCGGCTGGTCGGTCTAGGCCCTTCACGGGCTGTAGCGCCACGGATTATTATTATTATTATTATTATTATTATTATTATTATTATTATTATTATTATTATTATGTATCAATGCTTAAAGTTCTCCGTTATGTAACTTTCTCCATTCTCCAGTAACTTCATCCCTCTTAACCCCAAATATTTTACCATTCGTTATTAATGGAGGAAAATTCTCTCCGGCGCCAGGGATCGAACCCTGGACCCTCAGTTCTACACATTGGGCGCTCTAACTACTGAGCTACGCCGAGACTCAATCCACAACACCGGATCGAATCTCTCTCCTTTGATATTTTCCCTTAATGGCCTTACTCCATGTTTGACATACTGTATATAGGCTATTGCCACATACATTAAGTCAACAGTCTTCACGCAAGGAGCGCACTCCGGGACTCCACGGTATATATACACAGTTAGAGGAATGATCTTGTAAATATCTTTTTTATCCTACAGAATTATCTGTTACGGTTGTCCACCGTTGTGGCTGAGGGGCTAGCGAGACTGAATCCGAAAGCAGCGGTCCCGGGTTCGATTCCCGGTCAGGACGAATTGACTGGGTGAGGTTTTTTCGGGGTTTTTCCCTCATTCCTATAGATGAATATCATGAATATCATTCCTAGATGAATATCAGGCGATTGGAACCCCACTCAACTTCGCCACTTCCTTTCCTCCCCCCTCATTCTTTCCTCATCATCCCGTTTCTGGTTTTTCAGATCACTCTACCGGCGGCCTCCCGAAACTGCTGACCCTCTCGACCGGCCTCCGTGGATTGTGGTTCAGCGGTGTTGGATGGCTTCTGCAATGGCACCCGAGGCGGACCTTGGGGGAATTTGCCGAAGCAGGAATGGTATATGGATTCTGTCGGCTGTAGGGACCGGTCGTTACGGGAGTCATGTGGTTTAGGGAGGTGCGCGAAGGGGATATGTGGCACGCAACTCATTCCATATCGAGGGTTAGCGCAATAGATCTCAATAGGTCACAGTGCTGGGTCATCCGTGGCCCCCTCACTTAAATTCCATTCCATCTGTTGCGGTTACCATGGCTATTAATGAAGAAAAATTCGCTCGGCACCGGGAATCAAAGCCGGGAAGTTGGTTGTGGAAGTAATATAACACAATATAGAGACACATGTCAATGGCAGTGAGACGTACCGGTTTTATGTGGGACACCCATTATATTACGATACAAGGCTTTTTACAAAATCAAGGAAAAGTTTTTAAAACGAGCAGAGCGAGTTTTCAGTTTCCAAGATTTTGTAATACACTTCACAAACGCGTATTGCACAACATTTTTTGCACGATCATATTTTTAAAATTGCAAATACAATGTATTTTGCATTGAAAATTTAGAGCAAAATTATTCCAAAGCCTTCGAAAAACTGCACTGTAATATGGTAACTAAATAATAGTAAGTGCACTGTAATATGTCTATTTCAGTACAGTTTTATGTTATGAAGAATGATTTCCCTAGCAACAAGTTTCTGTATGGGATTTCTAACTTTCAATGCCTAACGAAGATAGTTGTAAATAAAACAAAGAACACGATTGTGCAAAAACAAATATTAGACTACTATCAGTTTTAAAATTATGGTACCGGTATTTTACAAATTAAAAAATATAATAATTATTATAAGAAATAATTAAATTTCACTAGACATTTTGATCAGTAAGAGCTCTATTACACTAGGCAATCGATTACATGAAACTGATTTCCAAAAAAGTTGTGGGGCATTGCTTTAAATGGGAGCTATTAGACTTACTGCAGTTAGTTGCACATTCGGAAATCGATTGGAAGTTAGTTGCAGGTCATAAAACTGCTCTTGCAACTTTTAGTTTCACGGAGCCGTTGCGGTGCATTGATCGAAATGGAGCGTATTACACTAGGAAACTGATTGCATGAAACTCGCCTGCGCGCGTACGGACCTCAGACCTGTCTTGTCAACAAATCCTCAGCAGATGCAGTTGACGCGGACTGCACTTTTGGTTCTTTGTATGTATTTCGTGTTTTCACGGGTGAAGAAGTGCGGACAACAGGTAACAGTGCGATGGAGGAAAAACTGCAAACAACGGTGAACGATACGAAGAAGGAAGATTTGACGAAATAATTAACGAACTCGTTTGAGGGCAAAGTTAATAAGAAGATTTTTATATGTGAAGTTGAGAAATCTCCTGCCTTGTGGACAGCAGATCGGGGGAGTGCTCAAACAGAAGTGCAAAATTAAATACATGGGAAAGTGTTCTCGTAAATTTCTTTTCCGACTTCAAAGAAAAGCCTGTTAACGAGAAAAATCATGTTGTTTTTTCCCCACTTATTAAATATAATAATTTAAAATTCTTTCTTATATTTTTTGTAATTTGAATTGTCGTAATAATATTTTTATTAATTATTTAGACTTAAATAGCTTATATTATAGAGCATAACATTGAAGATGTTAATGAGATTTATAAAATCTTTGAGGGCCGTATTCATAGACATTTCGCAGCACCCGCTACGAGAGTATTAAGCTAGCCCCGGCTATCCACTGGTTACTAGTACAGAATTCAAATCATATCCTATCGCTAACATTGGCTTATGAATACGAAAAACGCTGATAATCCACCGAAAGCCCGCGCTAAAAATGTCTATGAATACGGCCCTGAGTGTTATTTATAAAAGTTTGCTTTATTTCTTGTATATTATTATGGAATTTTCTTCGTGTAATAAATACTAAACAACAGTACAAGTTGATCTTGTTTTCTTCTATTGTTAAAAAAAAACCTTGTGGTCATGATTCAGTAATTCATATACCTTACCTCAATGTCACGACTAACTTTTTTTTCTGCTGGAATACTTTGTCTCAAATTGGTATCTTGGCCAGTTACGTCATCTCTTATGTAATTCAGCAATAATTAATAAAATGATGATTTCGACACGCGAAAGTAATTGAAGAACTTGTTTTCATGCGCACAGAGATCCTCAAATAATGTATAATACAGTCCCTTTTCCCTTCTTCTTGGATGAACATGAAATTTTCGTAACTTCCGTCTCTGTTTCTTAATCAACAAGGCGAGAAGCAGTAGTTCTACACTACTCGACATTTTCCCGATTGAGCTTGACCGAGGCCCCCGGTACTGATTGCAGTGCTGTTTACTTAGCATGAAACTGCTTGGCACGTAGATTGCAATCGGTTGCCTAGTGCAGCATTTCTCAAACTATGGTCCGCGGACCACCTGTGGTCCTCGAGTTCTGTCCTTGTGGTCCTTCAAAAAAGACAGAAGAAAAACTAAAATTCAATCGAATTGCATATCACACTATAGCTGAAAATCTCAGAGTTTGACACATGCCAATCGCCTTTCACTTTTTTTCCCAGTACTGACATTTTATGAAATTTATTTAACCTACCCGTCTATCGCCTTCCCACTCTACTCTCAGCAACAAAAGAAGGATTTAAAGCACTATGAACGTGGTGTTTCTCGCCATCTTTTCCGTGCAAATCTGGCGCTGTGTCTGTTACCCAGCTAGGAACCACCCGAATTCATAACAGGACCAAAGTACCGAACCTTTTCATGTATTTATGACTTTCTTAATAGTTTTGCTGACACCCAGTCTGTACATTGAAATGGTCACGTACTGTACGTCGTACACCAATAATAGAACATGCAAAATTGCATCTTTCTTGTTGAAAATCGGGCATGTTTCTGCATTATTTTTTTTTATTTTTGTTTTTGCAAATGACGATATAAGAAATTTTCTTCTATTAACATTAACTTAATTAGTTAATACTAATATAAAATTAATTGAATTAAATTAATTTTAATTAATTATTTCTACATTAAAATGTAAGTATAAGTTAAAATAAATAAATGATAAATTTGCTTTCGAAGGGAACACGGAACTGTTCTGACTTAAAAAAGTGGTCCCTACTTCATAAAAGTTTGAGAAACACTGGTCTAGTGTAATATAGCTCTAAATCGATATAATTATACTGTTTTTATAACTATGGCACTTCATATCGTTCACATTCTCACAGACGATGATAATTTTAATGGGGATAAAATTGCATTTCAACCTTTGCGTAATTCAGGGTAGCTTTATTGTAGTAAAGAAATTAATAATAATAATAATAATAATAATAATAATAAACATGCAGGATTTGCTGCTACAGGCCACTAGTATTAAGTAGTTAAAAGAACGTGGAACAAACCGTCAAGAAGTGTGAAAAATTGGAATGTCAGTCAGTCTTGTTATATTTCTGTACTAATTTCCAACGAGCGAGCGGGAGCCCTGACGTCTGCACGCCAGTTGCCAAATCGGAGGACTTCATTTCTCATACTCGAGCGTTGTTTTTAAGTGTGCCGCAGCAGGTGACTTCCTGGGCAACTGGAAGAGAAAGTGCAATTTCATGTATTCGCATAAAGTTGCGCTCAGCGTTTTAAATTCCTTCATTACTAGCAGAAGATCGGCCATACATTATATTACTTTCAGTATATTTTTAGAAAAGTAATTGTGTATTGAAACTCGAAATATTTTTGTCATTTCTATGTAAAAAAATTGTGTTTTTCATTCTGAAATACAGAATACGTTTTCGTCATTATTACCTTTATCATCTTACTCATCGTCATTATCATTATCATCGACTGCTTTACGTCTCTTCTTTTCATTATTAATTTTCACATCCTGATTCTACTCTTCATTCTGATGCTTATGCTTCTTCCCCACCTACTTTTCATTTCACAGCATATTCATCATCATCATCATCATCATCATCATCATCATCATCATCATCATCTTCTTCTTCTTCTTCTTCTTCTTCTTCTTCTTCTTTTTCTACTTTCTCTCTTCCATTACGATTTTTTTCTTTTCCTTAATTTTCTCCTCCTGTTTCCACTCTTCGTTCTGCTGCCTTTACTTCTCCGCGTACTTCTTATTTCTCTTACGTCTTCTTCTTCTTCTTCTTCTTCTTCTTCTTCATTAATATCTTTTCTCTTCTTCCTTTAGGTCTCTTTTCTTTTTCTTAATTTTATCCTCCTATTTCTACTCTCTGTTCTGCTGCATTTACTTCTACTTCAGGTAATTATCATCATCATCATCATCATCTTCACCATCAACATCTTCTTCTCATTCTTCTCTTTTACGTCTTTTTTTCTTAATTTTCTCCTCGTGTTTCTACTCTTTGTTCAGCTGTCTATAATTCTTTTTCGCATACTTCTCATTTCTCTTGCTTCTTCTTCATCATCATCATTAACATCTTCTTTTTCTCCTCTTCTTTTACGTCTTTATTCTTCTTCTCCTTTACGTCATTCTTCGTTTCTTAATTTTCTCCTCATTTTTATACTCGTTGTTCAGTTGTCTATCTTCTCCGCGTTCTTCTCATTTCTCTTGCTTCTTCTTCTTCTTCTTCACCACCATTAACATCTTTTTCTCCTCTTTCTTCACGTCTCTTTTCTTTTTCTTAATTTTATCCTCATATTTCTACTCTCTGTTCTGCTGTATTTACTTCTGCTTCTCGTCGGCCTGATTGGCGAGTTGGTATAGCGCTGGCCTTCTATGCCCGAGGTTGCGGGTTCGATCTCGGGCCAGGTCGATGGCATTTAAGTGTGCTTAAGTGTGCTCATGTCAGTAGATTTATTGGCATGTAAAAGAGCTCCTGCGGGACAAAATTCTGGCACACCGGCGACGCTGATATAACCTCTGCAGTTGCGAGCGTCGTTAAATAAAACATAACCTTTAAACTTCTGCTTCGCGTACTTATCATCATCATCATCATCATCATCATCATCATGAACATCTTCTTCTCGTTCTTCGCCTTCTTTTTTTAATTTTCTCCTCATGTTTCTGCTCTGTGTTCAGCTGTCTATAATTCTTCTCCGCATACTTCTCATTTCTCTTGCTTCTTCTTCGTCATCATTAACATCTTCTGTTTTTCCTTCCTTTACGTCTTTTTCTTAATTTTATCCTCCTATTTCTACTCTCTGTTCTGTTGTATTTACTTCTTCTCCGCGTACTTCTCATTTATCATCATCATCATCATCATCATCATCATCATCATCATCATCATCATCATCATCATCACCACCACCATCACCACCACCATTATCATTACCATCGACAACGTTTTCTTCTTTTTTCCTTAACGCCTCTTTCCTTTTTCTTAATGTTCTCCTCCTATTTCTACTCTTCCCTCTGCTGTCTTAACGTCTTCTCCGTATACTTTTCATCTCTCTTCTTCTTTACTACTAACATCGTCGTCGTCTTCTTCTTCTTCTCTTACTTTACGTTTCTCTTATTTTTCTTAATTTTCTCCTATTTCTACTCTTCGTTCTGCTGTCTTTACTTATTCGCATATTTCTCATTTCTCCTCCTCTTCTTCTTCATTAACTTCGCCTTCTTCTTATTTTTCTTCTATTCCTTTACGTCTCTTTTCTTTTTCTAATGTTCTCATTTTAATCTTCGTTCAGCTCTCTATAATCTTCTCCGCATACTTGTCATTTCTCTTACTTCATCATCGTCGTCGTCGTCGTCTGCTTCTTTTTCTTCTCTTCCTTTACTTATCTTTTATTAATTTCCTACCCCTGTTTGTACTCTTCATTGTGATGTCTGCACTTCTTCTCGGCGTACTCCTCATTTCAATTAATAATATCGTCTTCTTCTTATTTTACGTTTTTTTTATATTTTTATTAATTTCCTCCTCCTGCTCCTACTCTTCCTTTTGCTGCCTGTACTTCTCCGTTTATTTGTTCATTTGACTTACTTTATAATATCATCAGCTTCTTGCTCTTTTGTTTTACTTCGTTTTCTCATCTATTTCTCATTTCTCTTACTTCACTAATCGCTACCACCACCGTCATCAACGGTTTGATAATGCAGTGCTCATAGTCCCAGTGCCGTAGCAATTCAATCCGAATCAGCAGCTTGGATGCGACTGATATGAGAAGCGTTTTATATTCATTGCATACTGGTGCGCCGTGTGCGCTGTTTTTTTATACCTCCATATCAGAGACTGACCGTCGATTTCCAGAGGATTTCAGCTGCAAGTCAGTCCGAATCGTGTCATGCCGTGTATGAACGGCCTTATTTGAGGTAAATGTATAACAGAATACCACTGAATTTACTTCTCTTTCGAAGGAAGGTAGCTGAATGCTTTTATCTTTCCTTGAAAATCTGTCGCCTCGACATTGGATATAATTAATGCATGATAATCACTATGCCATAAAGGACGACCAAATGTAATTAATGAATTAACGAGGACAAGCAGCATTGATGATATTGTGTAGTTTCCGGATTGCGAAGGACAGAATTTGTCTTCGAACTCATCGAAAATATTTTTATTGCATGACATTTTGGTGCTTACTGAATTTCATATTATTGTTTTCTCTAATTTCTCATTTCCGTGAGCCGAAATGTATAATTCTGGAAAAGTGTTTGTAATTTGAAGTAGTTTGCTGATGTGTATTATCAATTTCTGTATATCAGAACTGATTGAATTGTTTATGCCTTAAATTTATTAGTAGTAATGGAGTAATTTGCTGATGTGTATTATCAATGTCTTAAATTTAATTAACTTGTTTTGTATTGTACATATAGCTCAACGTCGACCTGGTTGGCAAGTTGGTAGGGCTGGCCTTCTATGCCCAAGGTTGCGGGTTTGATCCCGGGCCAGGTCGATGGCATTTAAGTGTGCTTAAATGCGACAGGCTTATGTCAGTAGATTTACTGGCATGTAAAAGAACTCCTGCGGGACAAAATTCCGGCACATCCGGCGACGCTGATATAACCTCTGCAGTTGCGAGCGTCGTTAAATAAAACATAACATTTAACATTTATAGCTCAACTGATGAATGATCGTTTGCGTTTGTAAATTTAATAATCTGATTGGCTATGTATTGTATATTTTTAGTAGAGCCATCGATGTAGCTCAGTCGGCAGACTCGCTGGGCTGCTGATCCGGAGCTGCGTTCGGGCTTGGGTTGGATCCCCCTTTGGTCTCATTGAATTGTTTCTTCCGAGGTTTTCCCCAGCCGTGAGACTGAAGCCGGATGGTCTATGGCGAGTCCTTGGCATCACTTCATTTCACCCCCTTTGGTCTGATTACCTGATTGGATTTTTCCGAGGTTTTCCCCAACCAAAAGGCAAATGCCGGGTAATCTTTTGGCGAATCCTCGGACCTCACCTCATCTCACTACATCTCGCCAAAATATTGTAAAAAATTGCACAAAATTGTAAAAATTGTAGAAGATTACTAAATTGTAAAACTGTAAAAATTGGTAAAAATTGTAATTGTAATATTGTAAACTTTTGACTTGTTCCACATCTTAAAGCTTCATTGTTCATGTAAGATCTATGGAATAAAATAAATGAATGAATGAATCAAACAAAAGCGGCCATTCTGTCATGTACAAATGCAACAGAGCTTTACCTCTCGAAAAAATTTTGAATAATTTTCAAGTGGCTGTATCTCATGCAATGTAAAACTCTATAAAAATGTTAAATTAAGAACTGGACTTAACCAAATTTAAAGTGCATATATTTGAATACATTTACTTCTAGTTTTCATGTACAAGACACAGAAATAAATTCAGTGGTAAGTTAGCATTATTATAGGGATAAAATACATTCAGTAGTTATAGTTGCAAGAGAAAGCCGCAGTAGACTACTGTATACTCTGCAATCAATTGTTTAAAACGACATTGTATCAACTTTGACGTTATCTAGTCTCAGCAGAATTGGTGATAGCGGGATGGTTAGTGTAAGGACCCTATTAATTGTTATGTTATTTAAATATTTCTATTTCAATTTTAATGTCCACACACTGTACTGTGTAATGGAAAATAAATTACTATTAGACTATTATTAAAATACATTAAATGTGTTCCTAATGCTCTTGAAGGCTATGTGAATTGAGTAACTATAGTGAAGACGACGATGTTTGTTACGTGATCGGTGAACAATACAGAGTAAATCGAATTTCCTCTCATAAGAGACGGCGCGTTGTCTGTAATTTGCGATCTTACAGAAGAGCACGTGCGACCCTGACACAGTCAGTGCTTTCCGCCGTGAGGCATTCGACATTGAGGCCACGCATGGCCAGTTGTCTTGTATACCTACGTTTCGTCTGAAGTCCTTACCACAGGTCTGTGCTGCTTGTTAATGAAAGTGGACGATGATAACGGTTATAAAAAGTGTGTAGAAAGGTAACGGCGGAAAAGATGCGAAATGAGAGCTAGGTATTATTTGCAAGATCCTATCAAAAGTTGATATTCATGAATGCAGACAATGATCGCTGCAGAGCAGCCATCGACAAATGTGTACTCACGATGATATCACTGGACGCAACCCGCAATGCATGTAACTTAATATTAATAAAGGAGTATAGAGCACTCCGTTTGGATCCCAGTGGCGGACTTTCAACACAAGCACCTGATGTATGATTAATGATTAATTTTTTTTTTCAAATTTATTTATTTAATACATAAAATTTACACTAAACTAGACATTGCAGCCCGAAAGAGCTGAAGCTCGTGATCGGACGCAGTTCAGTCTACTTATATAAAATTGAAGAGTGTTAAATCAGCACAATAATATTAACATATAGTAAAATACAGACCATGTAATAACATATACGAATGTAGAAAGTACAAAGTAGGCCTACACGTGTATTAGATTACAATTTTAAACTCCTATAGCTTAAGGAAAGACAAAACAATTAAATAATTAATCTAATTTGTCTCTTAAATCTATGTGTGTTCAGTGTACTTAGTTCAGGGTAAGCTCTAATTAATGCATTATATATTCTGGGTCCAAAATTTCTGCTGTGTTTTAATCCAGCAGTTGTGTGGCATTTGGGGGTATTTAGAAAGAAACTGTAGTTTTGTCTCGTATGATTTAATGATTTGTAGATGGACAAATTATATTTTATTTCACCGTAATTTTTATTGTGCCACAATAACCTAGGTAAATACGTCACAATTTGCCACTCTTAATACAATTCGTAAATTTTCGTCTGCTACGATATTTGTTTAGATATTATAAGTATTCTTTCAGAAACCAATTGTTCGGGAATATACTGAATGTAGAGCCAAACATAGCAGCTATGTAGGGTAGCGGCAGAGACCTAAGATAGGACTATACAGAGTGAAAAGTAATTAAACCGACAAACTCCGGGAGGTTGTATAGGACACCAAAACAAACAGTTTTCTTTAATGTCATATTGTGCTGTCAGACACTATTTCGCGAGGATACTAGATCTTAATATAACACAAACCATTGCCATGTTTTATTGCTTGAGTGTCTTATAAAACTTTTACACACCAAAATAACAGCAAAAGACGTTAAAAACATTTACATATAAAAAATCACTGCTAAAGATGTTCAAAAATATCTCCACTGACCTGTACACAAAGTTTACATCGGCAAGACGGATTGTCTAACGTGGTGAAAGACTTCAGGATTATCGTTTATTTCTCCTGCTGGAGTAAATATCCGGGCCACTAGATCATCTTGTGATTCAATTGGGGTTGCGTAAACAAGATTACGCATCTGTCCCCACACAAAAAAACCAGAGAGGCCAAATCAGGAGATCGAGGAGGCCAAAATATAGGACCGCCTCTGCCAATCCACTTCCCTGGAAATTATTCAAGTAGTCACGCACACGATGTGAATTTGTAGAGTAGACATGAACTGAAGACCGCATACGCCTTCTGTCGGTTTAATGGAGCACTGCACTGGGTCAAGACGTACAACAAAATGTGAATTTCTGGAGTAGTCATGAATTTAAGAATGCATGCGCCCTCTGCCGGTTTAATAAAGAGCTGCACTAGGTCAAAACTAGAACAAAATGTGAATTTGTAGAATAGTCATGAACTGAAGAACGCATACGTCCTCTGCCGGTTTAATAAAGCCTCTTAAGAAAACATATTAGAGAAAACAATTTGTTTTGGTGTCCCATATAACCTCCCGGAGTTTTTCGGTTTAATTACTTTTCACTCTGTATATACTATATTTTTCTATAGAATGTATTTTTAATAAATCTAAGCCAGTCTGATATGATATGAAAAGTCATATTTCTACTCCCGAGTCCACACCTGTGGAGTAATGGTTAGCACGTCTAGCCGCGAAACCAGGTGGCCCGGGTTCGATTTCTGATCGGGGCAAGTTACCTGCTTGAGGTTTTTTTCTGTTTTTTTTTTCTCAACCCAATATGAGCAAATGCTGGTTAACTTTCGGTGCTGAACCCCGGAATCATTTCACCGGCATTATCATCTTCATCTCGTTTAGACGCTAAATAACCTAAGCTGTTGATAGAGCGTCGTAAAATAACCTAATAAAATAAAAATCTATTCCCGTCTGTTACCACAGATATAACTTGCTTCGTATTTAGATTCCTTTCTTCTATTCATTTCTTCATGCTTTGGATAACTTTTCTCCTGTTTTATTTTCTTTAAGTGGAATGACATCGAACGTTTGAGATGGACATGGCATGTAGCACGTATGGGCGAATCCAGAAATGCATATAGAGTGTTAGTTGGGAGACCGAAGGGAAAAAGACCTTCGGGAAGGCCGAGACGTAGATGGGAGGATAATATTAAAATGGATTTGAGGGAAGTGGGATATGAAGATAGAGACTGGATTAATTTTGCACAGGATAGGGACCGATGGCGGGCTTATGTGAGGGCGGCAATGAACCTCCGGGTTCCTTAAAAAGCTATAAGTAAGTAAGTAGTTTCATCCTAAGGTCTCTCGAATAATACAGTAACTATACTCAAAGTTAAAAGTTCTCTTCGCAAATAATATGTAATAAATTTGTAATATGACAGGAAAAAAAAATATAGATAGGTCAAGCAAACGCTGGAAGTACCAGTTTTAAATTAACCTAAAATTTATGAAGCAGGAATAGGCACGACGGTTTAAGCCTTGTTGTTAATGATGAAACATCGAACATTAATTAATCGTTTTTGCGGTTCTGTTCATAACAAATTTCAATTTCAATACTGGGGTTCTTTTTATGTGCACGTTAGCCTCCAGGCTTATTGTGCGTGCCCTAGTTTTCTCCTGATGTAAAATGATGTGGGTCGGCTGTCACGTATAACAGAGATAGCTCTCACAGCGGGTGAACACCACGATAGCGAGTTCGAATCGCGATTAGGTCATGATGGTTTGTACATTGTTTATGCTTGTAAACTGAAGTAATTTGCAGGATATGTACTCGTATTATCTATTTTTTGTATATCTCAACTGATTGAATTGTATATCTTGATTACACAACTTTTAACACTGTATCACTTCGGAATATGTATGATAAGACTTTCTTGTGTTAAATTTTAACTTACCTTGTTTACATGTTTCGACCTATTTATGGATCATCTTCAGAACTGGTCGTTGTTGGTCTTGGCGCCTCTTGTTGTTTCCTGTGAGGGTACGTTCGTAGTGTAGAGTCAAAGAGTGTATGTGTTTTGAAATTGAGTTGTGTGTTGAGAATATCGTTGGGGTGTGTTTTCGTGTGTCTGTATATTTCATATAGTTCTAGTGTGTTGAGTTTCTGGTTTTTTGGTTGGATGTGCAGTATTTCCAGAAACTCAACACACTAGAACTATATGAAATATACAGACAAACGAAAACACACCCCAACGATATTCTCAACACACAACTCAATTTCAAAACACATACACTTTTTGACTCTACACTACGAACGCACCCTCACAGGAAACAAGAGGTGCCAAGACCAACAACGACCAGTTCTGAAGATGACCCATAAATAGGTCGAAACATGTAAACAAGGTACGTTAAAATTTAACACAAGAAAGTCTTATCATACATATTCCGACCTGATTGAATTGTTTATGCTTTTAAATTGAATTAATTTACTTGCTACGTATTATATTTTTATAGCTGAACTAATGAATAATTGCTTAGGTTTGTAAACTGAATCATCTGCTTGCTATGTACTGTATATTTTTTGTAGAGCCAACAACGTAGCTCAGTCGGCAGACTCGCTAGCCTGCCGAACCGTAGCTGCGCACGGGCTTGGGTTAGACTCCCGTTTGGGTTGATTAACTAGTTGGTTTTTTCCCGAGGTTTTCCCCAACCATAAGGCAAATGCCAGATAATCTATGGCGAATTCTCGGCCTCACTTTGTCTCGCCAAAAATTGCAATCTTGTAAAATCTTTAAAGCTTCAATGCTATTGTAAGATCTGTGGAATATCATCATCATCATCATCATCATCATCATCATCATCATCATCATCATCATCATCATCATCATCATCCTGTCAAGTACTAGTCCCAAAAAAACTGTTACGGCCTGAAAAAACGATTTTCTTGCCATCTTTTCATAGGTCGACCAAGTGACCGTTTCCCATTTGGACGATACTTCATTGTTTCCTTAGGGATCCTGGATGAAACCATTCTTGAGACGTGTTCCTTCCAGTATTGGAGATATAGTTCAGTATTGATGACACATTAAGTTCTTGAAGGATATCTTCATTTTTCTTTTAACCCCATTTAGTGTAGCCATTTAGTGTGGAATATAATAAATGAAATTAAAATGTTATCTACAGTTGAATCAGGGATTGCAGAAACAGCACATGTCACTATTTGTGGCGAAATGAGTTTATTCCAGTTTCATGGACTGTTGATATAGGGCTGTCATTCCGTACAGAAACCACATATGTCAGTATAGCCGTCTCACATTTGGAGACCTGTAAAATCCTAGAAGCGCGCAGAAACAACTCATGTCAAAGACATGTGCCGACACATTGGTTCCAATTCCAGACGGCAGACATCTACGACACAAGGATACAAAAATTGATCCCACTGAATGACACATGTCTCAATTCTGGTGGTGAATACTCTGAAAAATAACTCAACAATTGCTATATATTCTGTTCCAATAAAACTTTCCATAAAATTTTGTTCTCTTTCTGTAAACGGCCCCAGAGAAACTTATTTTTTACGGCCCTCGTAATTGTGCTCTAGTGGCCAAAATTTGTGTAAGCACTTCTTTTGACATTATTAAAATGATGGAAGAAAAAAGATTATTTTTTTTATCTGCCCCCATGAGAATGTTTGCTTGTAAGTACAAAGGAGAATATCATATTACATTCCTCATTGCCATATTCAGACAGTATCGTGCCAATTCAAAGAGAGAAGCTTGACGATATACGCAAACTAATGCGTTACATACCACGTGAATATCAAGAATTTTACAATAATATTCTTCTGTGGCCTATTGTGGAAAACTAAGTTCATTTATATGCTGAACTTATGTATTAAGTACACAGTAGGCCTATTCATATATTATATCCCTAATTTTACAAATAAACTTTAGTTGAACTGAGATTATTATACTACAGTTTTGATTCCTTGCAAAAACAGCACATGTCAAGCTAATATATATATATCGATTTATTTCATTAACAATTCATTAGATTCCAATAAATTTGGTATACAACGACACATCTATTAGGCTTCTGTCTGACGAAGCCAGTATTGTAACCAGTGATGTGGTCTACCACCAGTAATACCGTCTACTTAAAAATTTAGTTTTCATGACATGTGCTGTTTCTGCAATCCCCGATTCAGTTGCTTTAACGACATATTGGATTTAAAGCATGTCTTAACAAATCAAAATCTTTACGATATATTGCTAGTCTTAAACAACGATAGCTCCGAAAGTATTAATCTATTGACCTGATCATTTTTAAAATTAAACGGTATTTACCAGACTAGAGCTTTAACTTCTCAGAACATAGTCCTAACTTTCTATAAAGTTAAAAATGGAGTATTAATAATGAAATGAACTTTTTAAAAATAAATGTAAATATAGTATTTTATGCTTGAAACACCAGTATCAGGGGCTTCAGTAATTAAAATCCAGCAATTTAAAAGAAGAATCGTGCATCTGTCATGGTTGCAACAGAAATCAGAGCAGTTTAAAAGAATTACTACGCAAACAATGACTTTCTTTTGTTACAGGATACATTGTTAACAGAAATGATTTATTTCACTGCATTTAGCTCAGTCTTTGTGAATGTTCTGTGTTGTAAAATTTTAAAAAATATACAGGTGAGTGAAACTTCTGTCATTCCTAAGTGTCGGTGGCATTAACATTTTCCGTATTACGGAACTACATACAAGTTATGAATGAATGAAAATCACGGCAGTGAAGACCTTTTTTTTACCGGTTGGCTTGATTATTCGCTCATGAACAGTAAGCATTATTGAATAACCCGATTATTTAAAATTGTCGAACTGTTCGAATAATTCTACTGTACTTTCCCTAGATAAGAACAAAATATATCATACTTAACTCTTCTCAACAGAGGTGTAAATACCACAGCAATCATAGCAGGGACGGGCGATTTTCGTCTATGACGCGCGGTTTACAAGATTCATGTTTCAGTTTTTGCGACTCATTGCCTATTGTTTAGATTTAGGAGACTTGTGAATCAGGCCTAGAAAATCCTCCCAACGAACACCACATCCTATCCAGTATACTTAGCTTTTAGTGCCTATAAATAAGCCGCCACGGTGGGCTATTGGCCAGAGCGCTGAACTTGTAATCCTGTGGACCCGGGTTGGATCCCCGGTGTACCCCCGATTTATAACTTATGTTGGGTAAGCTCGTGGTCCACGTAACACAGGGATTTTCGCTTCGGAGCATCTCAAAAAATCTCCATCATCTCATCGCGAGTCTAGTGTAGACCAGCCTCCTATGATGCATCCTGGGCAACGACTCTGTCAGTAAATTGGTATATACAACTGGCTTCATATGGGTGAATGACAACAGTCAAGTACCCGCCATTAGTAAAAAAAAAAGGCGTCTGATTTAATGTTCCTAATTATGTTAGGTTGATGAAGACAATGCGTGCAGCTCTGCGTTGTGTAACTTTCTCCATTTTCCTGTAACTTCATCCCTTTTGGCCCCAAATATTTTCCTAAGCACCTTATTTTCGAACACCTTTACTCTCTGTTCCACTCCCAAAGTGAGAGTCCAAGTTTCACAATCATACAAAACAACCGGTAATATTACTGTTTTTGTAAATTCTAACTTTGAGTTTGTTTTGAAAGCAGACTAGATGACAAAAACTTCTCAACCGAATAATAACAGGCATTTCCCACATTTATTCTGCGTTTAATTTCCTCCCGAGTGTCATTTCTATTTTGTTACTGTTGCTTCAAAGTATTTGAATTTTTCCACTTTTTCAAGGGATAAATTTCCAATTTTTATATTTCCATTTCGTACTATGTTGTCACGATACATTTTGTCCTAACATATTCATTTCAATAATAATAATAATAATAATAATAATAATAATAATAATAATAATAATAATAATAATAATATAAAAGTGTTACCATAATTTTGAAACAGTGTATATTTTGAGTAGTGCGGGATGAATATAATCCCATACTTTTAGTGGTTACTCCATAATTAAAGTTACAATGAACGGCAGCGAATGACAAAGTTCAGAAACAAACTGAGATCTATGGCGAAGCAACACGAATTTGTTGAGGGCCTGGAAGTAGAGTGCCGCCGCATACCAGACAGTCGTTCCGCTAGCTTCGGCTTACAGCCGGTTCCTAGGTGCGTGGCGGTTTCGTGTTACGAATCTGACCGTCATTGTCTTCGCCGTCATCTAATCGCCTACATCCAGATTCTTTGTGTTAATCTTTTGGTTTATGATTACTTATTATTCTGAAAATGAATTAATTTAGTATCAATTTATATCTTCTTGTACTGTCCGTGTCTGGAATATAAATTAAGTTCGTTGTAACTTAGAATTTAGGCTATATGGCATTCAAAATATTTTATTTAAAAGGGGGGTTATAAGGGGGCTTGAATTAAATAAATCGAAATATCTCCCTTATTATTAATTTTCATGAAAAATATTACAAAACAAAAGTTTCTTTAAAAATAATTTCCGATAACTTTTATTCCATGCAAAAGTTTGATAGGACATATATTTAATGAGATAAATGAGTTTCAAAATTACAATAACGCCATCTAAGGCAGTGTAATGAAATAAAAACAAATGTACTCTGCGTCCCTGATGGTTGGAGAAAGCAGGGGTGGAAACACAACCACTCTTAAGGCTGGTTCACAATAAATCGGAAACGGAAACGACAACGAGAACGAGAACGAGAACGGAAATAATGTTAAATGTATTTTAATGTGAGTACGACTACGGTTCATCTTGCTCTTAAAATGAGCCCATAAGAAGAAATGGCAGCATCTCGTGCAGCCTCGATATTGTCTGATGTACGAGGGGTTCGCGGTTTTCCTGCAGATTTATTTTTGAGTTCCGAACCAGTTTTCTCAAAATTACATGCTCGTGTGTTAATTGCATGTGCTGATGAAACACGATCATGCCGTCCTAAATTAGTCTAGTGCCACAATTCTCTGCTCGCGGCTTCCACATGTCATTTTTCTTGTAATATGCTTCGACCACAAAGGCACGATGCATGGCACTCCACTGCGCCATGATAACAAAATAGCAAGATGTCGTTAGCAGGGTTTTATATATCTTTCAGTTCTACCTGTCTTGTAAGACTGCCACTACACCTTTCAAAATTTTCCATTCCCTCCACCGACAAAAATCGACAGGAGTAAGGCCAGGGAACCTTGGTGACCAATGCACGTGACCACCGCATCTGATTCATCGTTCGGAGAATGTGAGATTTAGATTGTGTCAACTGACGGCTGAAATGTGCAGGAGCTCTGTCATGCTGGAAGACCATGCCCGTCTTTATAGTCAGGGGTACCTCCTGCAACAACAGATCTGTCTTCAGACGATCTCAGAAGAGCAACATTTATTATTCCTTCGGTCGTAGTAATTTGTCGTTCCTTCATATCTTTTATAAGGATTTTTATGCGTAACATTCAAACAGCTGCATCTCCACATGCATTGAAAATTGAATATTTGTTTCTATGAACTTTTTTACTCAGAATAATCCATGCTATCACTCCTAAAATATTTCTATTCTTCCTGAATCACCCTGTATAACACTAATGGAACGGATGAGTTCATAGTGTTAACATACAAAATTCTTGCAATCGCAGACAGTAAGCTTAAAATGTTACATAAAACATTATGTTCACATGTTTTTCCATCAATTCAGAGCAGAGGTTAACGTTTGGCAATTCGATCCTCTGAATAATTTGTCATGCAGCTATCTGTGTAGGAATGAATAAATTAATGTACATCTCTTGTCGGAGCAGACATTTTTTACAACTGATGTCTCTGATTCAGAAGACAAAAATCTGTTTGTACTCTAATGACTCGGTATCTACTAAAGTCTAATTTTATCCCAGCGGTAGCTGTGTGGTCTACATCATCAATAAAGGTCGGGGGTTTTCTTGCGATCCTACCGTTTCCCACGTTAGGCATGAACATCATTCCATCGTATCTTTATTACATTATCAGTCGTAGCATTCCTTTCGATCGCCGAGGAAGCTGGTCTACGGAGAGCGGAATTGGCTGCTCGAAACCTGTATACTCGGCGAACCGTAGCATAGTCAGCTGTGTGCGTTGGGAATTCCGATCAAATTTCTGCACATTTAAAGGATAAAACTAAAATTCTTTCAAACGTTTACTATCATAATACACTGCTCTCCTGAATTTACTGAATATATTAAAAATTAAATCAATGGCTTTCCCAAAACACACTATGAAATATTTCATATAAAACAATCTTTATCTCGAAAAAGAAGCAAAAACGAGCACAATTGTATTAAACTTTTCTGTTTGAAATATCTCAAGGAATAAATATTGAAATTAATGACATTACTTAAGGTTCACCGTGTATAGGGCGCACAATGGAACAGAGAACAGCTAAGTGTAAGGGCCCATCCTGGGTTCAGCCTTCGAAAACCCAAGCCAAAACACGATGTAAGTACATGTTAGAGATCAAGGGACGATGAGTAGTTTTTCTTTCATGAGTGCGGGTATAAATCATTAAATATCAGCCTACCGGGTGATACGGAGATAGATTCGGTTTTTGTGCCTGTTGTATTGCGTGATATAAATAATAACTTGTAGTTATTAATTTTTCATTGTTAACAAGTAATTCTCTCCACTTACGACAGGTTATTAGAAAAACTGTATAGCCTGCAGTGAGTCTAAATCCATCTTTTTTTTTTTATCCAACATGATGATTCATCTTTATGGAGATCAATTACCCAGTGTTGCCATGGTTTGTTTCTTAACCACAGGAACTGATACATGACATCCGCGTTTAGAATAAAGCGAAATATGATACTTCTTTAATTCATAAGGAAAGTGTCCAAGCCAGTTAATCATGAGGTTAAATCGGAAAACTTTGTGCAGGTTTCTTATAGCAGGAAGTTAAATACATATGGTCGTTATAATTCGTGACTTTGTGTTATTTCCTAGCAAATGCTGTGAATAGGAACATCTATATATCGTTATTATTGTCTTTGGCCAAATCCATCATCATCATCATCATCATCATCATCATCATCATCATCATCATCATCATCATCTCGCCGAGCAACTCATAAACTAAGTTTACCAGATTTTTTCACAGTTTCCGGGGACAGATAATTATCAGTATACAAAAAAAAAAAAATACTTGTAACATTTCTGTTACCGATACATTGCCGTCCACTTATATTGTATTTACACAATTTAAAGAATTAATATGCTGGTACTCATTCTATTTACGGACTAAACTACTGCTTGTATATATATATATATATATATATATATATATATTACACACTTCTAACATGCAAGTCTAGTTTTCCAAGTAAGCTCCCTGTGAAGCAGACTTGAATAATTTCAAGGTAAAAATTTTTCCGGGGCCGGGTATCGATCCCGGGACCTCTGGTTGATCGTACCAGCGCTCTACAAACTGAGCGACCCAGGAACTCCACCCGACACCATCTCAGTTTTCCCCTTATATCCACACAACTCGAATGGCCTGACAAGACGCCAGAGACCCACGTCGAGTGCAAACAAACACAAACTCTGTGTAACTTGGAATTATGGTTTTCTTTTAACGTATATATTATGCAAGTCTAGTTTTTCAGGTAAAGCTCCCTGTGAAGCAGACTTGAATAATTTCAAAGGAAAATTCTTCTGGGACCGGGTATCGAACTCTGGACTTCTGGTTGAACGTGCTAGCGCTCTACAAACTGAGCTATCCAGGAACTCCACCCGACACCGTCTCAATTCTACACTTCTAACACTTCGTATCATTTAGGAATTTGTTTACACATGAAAGTTGATATAACCATATTACTAAGTAAACTATTTTTTTATGAGAGTAATTTTTTTTAGGCAGGTCTACTCTAGATCAGAGTTTTTCAACAGATTTCTCAGTCTGGATTTTTGGGATGTCCACACCATGTTCTTTGAAGAAACTCTCTCCACAATAGCATTAGTTCCAGGACACACATATAGTTCAGTCAACTTCTGAAGTTGTGCACAGAGAATCATTTTCTCAGAAAAAAGTCCGCTCCATTTTGAACAAAGAGCAGCATTTTGTCTGAAGTCACGCATTTCATAAAGCAAGAAATTTCATCAAATATATTACCTTCATCCAGGTCAAGTCTATCTACATTTGAAGAAAAATAATGGATTGTCATCTGTTGACTTTTTTCTCATTCTGAAGGAAGTCTCAGCGACATAAGTGCATTTCATAGGTATCTTATCTTGTGAATGACTAACACAGGCACTCATAAAATTTATGAGAGATAGTACTGAGAAATCTGTTGTGATATAAGAGCCACCACTTCTACTAAAGATGCCCAAAAGTTACGTAATATTGATGGTGGAATAAATATTGCTCTTCTTTCCTGGCCAGTCAATTCCTTTTTCTCTTCCTGATCATTTTGAGCATTATTCTTTTCACCCACTCTTTCCAACACAGCTTCATCTTTTATTCTGTCTGTCCATTTCACACTCCATTCTTCTCCATATTCAAATTTCAAATGCTCCCATTCATTTCTGTTCACTTCGTCGTAATGTCCATGTTTCTGCCCCACACAGTGCCACACTCAACAGAAAGCATTTCACTAGTATTTTTAGTTCTTTTTTCAGAGGTCCGCAGAAAATGCTCTTTTTTGTATTAAAAGCTTCCTTTGTCATCGCTATCCTCCTTTTGACCTCGTGATAGCAGCTCATGCTGGCACAGTGACCTGTTATTACTAATACAATAATTGTTACTATATCGAATATGAAAACAAACAAAATACGTAGTTTTATTTCAATGCACTCGCTAACTCGCCAATGGTATGAAGACATTTTTCACATCTGCGAAGGAAGTCTTCTTTAATAATTACACTGTGTAATTATTGCGTTCCTTGCGAAGTAATAATGAACACTATCACTTGCCTTTTAACGACCTGATGAACTTCAGATACCGGTAGCGAAAACTTTGAGAGTTAAATAATGTACGAAGCAACAAGCGAACCTTGCAAACAATACTAGTTTTAGTTTGAAGCATCATAAGCAGGAAACTCACAAGGGGAATGTTGGTACTGGGGCAACCCCATAAATTCTCTCTTTTGCCAATCCCTTGCGATTTAACTATATATGGTTTACTTACACATGTACAAACGTGGATATGCAGAATATGTGAGATGAATATTTATACCGCATGGATATTGTAATATATATTTGAACAGAAATTTGCAAATAAAATTCTTACAAGCCATAATTATATAAGCACGTATTATATTAATGACCAGCAATACTGTAAGTACTCGTTTTTAGATCCAGTTACACATACTGAAAAGGATTCAAGGAGGTGACTAATAATGTGTTACAATATATGTGAATGCTTGGCTTCTATTTCTTATTAGGTTGATGTATAAGTTCGAAGCGTTTTTGTTCGTCATCACAGCACTGCATTGTTGGGAGATTGTTTATCGTTTGCCATTTTTCATTTGGTATTTGGAGTGTTCTCCTTGTGAATAGGAGTTGAATTTTGCGGATTTGAAGAAAGTTTGTGCTATTTTTAGGCCAAAGAACATGGAGTGTCAAGTGGAAAAAAAAAGATCACTACCGACATATCCTTCTGTTTGAGTTTAAAAGAGGAGCAAAAGTAGGTCGAAATATTTGTGCAGTGTACCTGGAGATTGTGATCGGCGAAAGCCCTGCAAGAAACTGGTTCTGTCATTTCAACACACAACACCCCGTACAAAAGTTAAGTGTCTATCCATAGATGTTATGCGTTTGGTAGGATAAAGAAGGCGTTGTGTACTACGAATTGCGTCCCAGAAATATAACTAATAGCTGTTGACATTTATTGCCAACCATTGAGAAGTCTTGCGGGCGCAATTGAAGAAAAACGATAAAGAAGACTAGATCAAATGCTGCTGCAACACAATGCACACCCGCACTCCGCTAATATGGCGAAAGTAGTTATCGAAGAGCTTGGTTGAGAGGCGATTCCACATTCCCTGTATTCTCCAAATCTTGCGCCCTCAGATTTTTACCTTTTCCTTTATATATCCAACAATCTTCAAGAGAATTCCTTTGATAACGAAGAAGCTTTAAAAATTGAGCTTGATGATTCTTTAACTCTGAACCAGCAGATTTCTTCAGACGCGGAAACGATAAACTATCCCTTTGTTGAAAGAGAGCCATAGATTAGATGTAGGAAAATATATTACAGTCGCCACGCTGTTATTCCAGGAGTGGATCAGGACAGCACGTTTGCACATCTCCTTCTTATGTTAGATTAGGTTATTTTCAAACTGAAATGACGAGTGAAGATTTTGTCACAGTTAAAATTACCCTAACCTAACCTAATCTAACCTAACCTAACATAAAAAGGAGCTTTGAAAGTATTTTATCTTATATTTCCAGTGTTCCTGACCATCTTGAAAAATATGTAAGAATTTAAAATATACAATCTGGATATCCCTGCTTTGTTAAAAAAACATATGCATATTAAACGGTTAGGTTAGGTTAGAGTAATTTTAACTGTGACAAAATCTTCACTCGTCATTTCAGTTTGAAAAGAACCTAACCTAACATAAAAAGGAGATGTGCAAACGTGCTGTCCTGATCCACTCCTATATTAAACGGTTAGGTTAGGTTAGGTTAGAGTAATTTTAACTGTGACAAAATCTCCACTCGTCATTTCAGTTTGAAAAGAACCTAACCTAACATAAAAAGGAGATGTGCAAACGTGCTGTCCTGATCCACTCCTGTTATTCCCGGCGTGACTCCTCCTCTTTGCTTACCTCTTAGTAAGTGAAGACTCTATAAAGTCTAGGTAGGTAGTATCGTTCGCCATTTTTGTTCTTTCGTTGCCGAGCTACTATACGAGGAATCTATTTGCCACGCCGTTAAACATTATCATTTCGTAGCTTCTACGATAATAAATCAAACACACTGTAATTCAGCAAATAATTGAGCTGCAAATAACGTCTTCACGTGCTTTCTACGAACGCCAACGAAAGAGCCAAAATGGCGGGCGATTATATTAAGTATTTATCGAGCCTTAAGAAATGAATAACGTCTTAATAAGCGAATCACAAGACGCACACGTTTAAATGTAGCCAATCTGCAACGCGATTGGCTGCCGGAAATTAGAGCGACGGGACTATAGGCCTACTGATTGAGACCTGTATTATATTTACGAGTATCTCAATTAGAAACTTTTGACAGCGAAAAACGCTAGGAACTTTGTATCAAACCAATATAAAACTTAATAAAAAATGTAATGTTACAATGATAATAATAATAATAATAATAATAATAATAATAATAATAATAATAATAATAATAGTAATTGTTTCGCTTATTGCTGCTCATTATCAAATCAATCGGATTTCCTCAATTCCTTCCCACATTTCTTGATGTTGGAATTGGGTATTACTTTGTTTGAAAACACACGTAGAAGAATAATTGATGAGTGGAATTTTCGGGGCGGTCTATCGGATGTGTATTATTTATAGCGATTTGAACGGAAGGGCCTGGCGCTTCAAGCAGAAGCCTTCACCAGCGTACGAGGTAGTCCCCCACGTTCCGGATGTGAAGCTCGAGGGATAACGGGAAGCTGCTGGAGTGGGTGATGTGTGGGCTTGTACACACATCCACGGGGCTTTGAGCACGGGCGTGTCTGTTCAAAGTGAGGCGCACTGCTGCCTGGCTCACTACTGTGCCTTCAAAAGTACGAGTACTTCAGTTGTTTCGTGCTCGAATTATCGTCGTCATCATCATAATCACATAGGTAATCATCGTAATAATCATTGTCATCTTTATCATCATCATAACCTCCATATTTATTGAACTATCACTAAAACAATACAAATATTTAGAATCAGCCAATAAATATAGAGTGCTGTCATGTTATATGAATGTCATTGTAATAAGGAATATCCATTATATTGCAGTATTCTGAGCTGCAATTTGTTCAAAAAATTAACATTTTTTATCTTGTTCAAGTTGAAATGCAATAGCCATCTACTTCCGTCTACAGTTGTCTTATATTGATCATCAATATCTTCCAATTCATAAACAGTATATGGGGCTCGGGTGGAAAATTTTGTCTTCGTATTTTTCGGACAGAATCCTTTCCCTTTGGGACCATGACTGGGATGTTCAGAAGATCTGGAGTTGCATCTTCTGTGCTGGTCGCATCTCCAACACCGGAATCTTGAACTTTATGTCTGGTATATATACTGTATATATATATATATGCATATGCCCTTGATGTATTACATCGTTTCTTAAAGCCCCTAATACTTCGAGTGAATCGAAATTCCCCTTCGTAATGCTCCACGAGTAAAATAAATATGATAATAATAAGGAAAATAACTAAAAATGTCACCTTACATCTAATGTTTTTTCGTAACCACGGAAACAACCCTACAATGACACTTAAATCTCATTATACTTATATGCGTAACCACGGAAACAATCTTACAATGACATTTTAATCTCATTATATTTATATGTGTAACCACGGAAACAACCTTACAATGACATTTAAATCTCATTATACATGTATGCGTAACAACGGAAACAACCTTACAATGACACTTAAATCTCATTATACTTATATACGTAACCATGCGTAACCGTGGAAACAACCTTACAATGACATTTTAATCTCATTATAGGCCTACTTATATGCGTAACCATGGAAACAACCTTACAATGACATTTTAATCTCATTATACTTATATGCGTAACCATGGAAACAATCTTACAATGACATTTAAATTTCATTATACTTATATGCGTAACCACAGAAACAACCTTACAGTGAAATTTAAATCTCATTATACTTATATGCGTAACCACGGAAACAACCTTACAATGACACTTAAATCTCACTATACTTATATGTGTAACCACGGAAACAACCTTACAATGACACTTAAATCTCATAATACTTATATGCGTAACCAAGGAAACAACCTTACAATGACACTTAAATCTCATAATACTTATATGCGTAACCACGGAAACAACCTTACAATGACACTTAAATCTCATAATACTTATATGCGTAACCAAGGAAACAACCTTACAATGACACTTAAATCTCATAATACTTATATGCGTAACCAAGGAAACAACCTTACAATGACACTTAAATCTCATAATACTTATATGCGTAACCAAGGAAACAACCTTACAATGACACTTAAATCTCATAATACTTATATGCGTAACCAAGGAAACAACCTTACAATGATACTTAAATCTCATAATACTTATATGCGTAACCACGGAAACAACCTGACAATGACACTTAAATCTCATAATACTTATATGCGTAACCAAGGAAACAACCTTACAATGACACTTAAATCTCATAATACTTATATGCGTAACCACGGTAACAACCTTACAATGACACTTAAATCTCAATAATTATACTTATATGCGTAACCACGGAAACAACCTTACAATGAAATTTAAATCTTATTCATTTTTTTCAATAAAACATTAAGAAATTATTAAATGTAATCGGTGACGAGAACGCCGGTGACTAAAATGTAGTCGGTGGCCAGAACGCCGGTGAATAAAATGTAATCGGTGGCCTGAACGCCGGTGACTAAAACGTAATCGGTGATAAGAAGGTATAATGACGACATCTCCGGTGACGAGAATTCTAGACCCACTATGCAGTATCAAGGATGAGAATGATGGTCTGTCTTATTTGCGTAGGATAAGCTACAATTTCTCGAGATGAAAGCAAAGTAAATTTCATTTTATATGTTTCTTTTTGTTTATTTTATGACGCTTTATCACTTACAATGGTTATCTAGCGTCTGAGTGAAATTAAGGTGATGGACCACTGGAAAATGTTGTTCTTGGGTCAAAAATCACATTTTTAAATTCTTATATTAAAAAAAATTCTATGCAGTTTAAATAGCATATCTGCGAATTTTGGTGCACCTGCGGGCATTGTAACATGCGTTTATGTAGCCATTTTTTAAAGCTAGTGCTGAGTTTGAAGCTTCATTTCACTCGATTCAATTTTTCTTTTTGCTGTTCAATTCAGTGACCCGTGGAAGTAGTGGAAGAGGCACTTTTTTCATTAGGTGAACTGATGAGTTTAGGGAAGTCCTCAACGATTATAGGAACAGAAGAAGCGATCCTTCTTTTGGGGTTTGTACAAAAGACCGCAGGCTCGGAGGCAGTAAGGTGGCAGCTCCCCCCCCCCACGAGCTAACCCTGCGCAGCGCCCGAAACGTGGCCAGATTCAATTACTGATTATCTTCAAAGAAAAAGCCGGATTGAAAATTAGACTACAAATTAACACAGAAAAATAGATAGCCGTCCTCCATCGTCTTTCACCTCCTCCGGCAGTGCGTGATGTCACCGCGATAACTTATTATACCAAAACTCACACTCAGTCGTTCAATGCAACAAATTCCATACGCCAAAATTTCTGACTGCAAACCGCTACGAACTGTGACAACGCATACCAGTATGATATGTTAATCATCAATTGTGATTTCGTAAGACCGAGTTGAGCCTCCACGCGTGGGAGTTATCCCACGCAATGTCAATGTCAATGCCAATGCCAATCACAAGTATTTTCTCACACAATAGGTTATATCTACAAGTTGGAGTTCGAATATTTGTGAATGAGAAATATGTACGTAAATCATTACCAGAATTTGCTCTTCGCCTGCAAATTGTGAGTAGACTTCCCGGTACTCAGAGCTGGCGGAGAAGTTGTCGCATATGCACGGCGAAATATTGCGAAATGTTAACTTCCGACGTCTGTGTTCCACATTCTTCCACTGGTCAAACCCTGTCTTTTTCAATAGTTGGCGCCACTATTTTCTAATGCAGGTGGCCAGCTCTCCTGCCATCTTTACGGGGATCGTCCCACAGGCCTGGAGGTGTCTGGTTTCCCAATCATAGCAATTTTTCTTTAAGTTGGTTATTTAACGACGCTGTATCAACTACGAGGTTATTTAGCGTCGATGAGATTGGTGATAGCGAGATGATATTTGGCGAGATGAGGCCGAGGATTCGCCATAGATTACCTGGCATTTACCTTACGGTTGGGGAAAACCTCGGAAAAAACCCAACCAGGTAATCAGCCCAAGCGGGGATCGAACCCGCGCCCGAACGCAACTTCAGACCGGCAGGAAAACACCTTAACCGACTGAGCCACGGCGGTGGCTCATCATGGCAATTTTAGGAATACGATCATTATTCATTATTCATCCTCATCTTGTGATTTCTCCATTATTTTTTTCGGGTTGAGTTTTAAATTTGTTCCTAATTGCTTCGTTCGCTTTTTCATCAGACTAGGCTATAACCTGAGATGCTACTTAAAATTCTCATTTCTACTGTTGGCATTTGTTCTGTAATGTTTGTTACTGCCCCCTGTCTCGATTTTATATGTTAGTATGGGTCTTACACATATTTTGTATGTTCTACCTTTACTCATATATTCATTTATTTATTCCTCCAAATAATGTATTTGAGGAATCCAAATATAATAGACGCCTTTATATCTGATCTTTCACTAAATTCTTTTTGCTAGTGATTCTTGACCCGAGGTCATTAAAAGATATCACTTGCACATTCTAGTTTATCATTGTTTACATGACATGCTACTACAGCAGGTGGTATTAAAACTATGAAACAGAACTTCATTCTATAACTAGATAATAGTTTTCGATCGCTCCATTACACCATTCTTGATCACTGAAAGAAATCAGTTCCAATCCACGGAACCGTTGATATTTCACGCACTGACTAGTTTAAATGCTTTACTTACTTACTTACAAATGGCTTTTAAGGAACCCGAAGGTTCATTGCCACCCTCACATAAGCCCGCCACCGCTCCCTATCCTGTGCAAGATTAATCCAGTCCCTATCATCATATCCCACCTCCCTCAAATCCATTTTAATATTATCCTCCCATCTACGTCTCGGCCTCCCTAAAGGTCTTTTTCCCTCCGGTCTCCCAACTAACACTCTATATGCATTTCTGAATTCGCCCATACGTGCTACATGCCCTGCCCATCACAAACGTCTGGATTTAATGTTCCTAATTATGTCAGGTGAAGAATACAATGCGTGCAGTTCTGCGTTGTGTAACTTTCTCCATTCTCCTGTAACTTCATCCCTCTTAGCCCCAAATATTTTCCTAAGCACCTTATTCTCAAACACCCTTAACCTATGTTCTTCTCTCAGAGTGAGAGTCCAAGTTTCACAACCATACAGAACAACCGGTAATATAACTGTTTTATAAATTCTAACTTTCAGATTTTTTGACAGCAGACTGGATGATAAAAGCTTCTCAACCGAATAATAACACGCATTTCCCATATTTATTCTGCGTTTAATTTCCTCCCGAGTGTTATTTATATTTGTTACTGTTGCTCCAAGATATTTGAATTTTTCCACCCCTTCGAAGGATAAATCTCCAATTTTTATATTTCCATTTCGTACAATATTCTGGTCAGGAGACATAATCATATACTTTGTCTTTTCGGGATTTACTTGCTTCAAGTAAAATTTCCGTTTTTTCCCTAATCGTTTGTAGATTTTCTCCAAAATATTTACGTCATCCGCATAGACAAGAAGCTGATGTAACCCGTTCAATTCCAAACCCTGCCTGTTATCCTGAACTTTCCTAATGGCATATTCTAAAGCGAAGTTAAAAAGTAAAGGTGATAGTTCATCTCCCTGCTTTAGCCCGCAGTGAATTGGAAAAGCATCAGATAGAAACTGACCTATACGGATTCTGCTGTATGTTTCACTGAGACATTTTAATTAATCGAACTAGTTTTTTTCTGGTACAATTTCCTTTTCCCAAATAGCAAGTACAAGTTTATAAATTTCGCTATATAATGCACTTCCACCCTCTTGTATTAATTCTGCTGGGTTCAGGTATAAATGGCTCAGCAGTTTGTATTTCAATTTCGTCCCGATCATTTCTATTTGGCCTATGCACATTTAATAGTTGCGCAAAATAGTTTTACCATCTGTTTAGGATTGATGGAGAGTCTGCAAGCAAGTCACCATTCTCATCCTTGATCACGTTTATCCTTGGCTGATATCCGTTCCTAAATTCCTTTATACCCTTATATAAATCTCTAATGTTTTTATTCTTACTATTTGTTTCTACCTCATTCAGTTTTTTCCTTCAAGTAATCTCTCTTTTTATTCCTAAGTGTACGACTTGCTTCCCGTCTTTCATTGAAATAATTATCTCTCTTCTCCTCAACTGGATCCTGTAAGAATTTCAATTTTGCCTGTTTCCTTCTTTCTACTACCATGCAACAATCTTCATCAAACCACGGTTTCTTTTTCTTAGTTTCATAATAACCTATGCTCTGCTCAGCTGCAATTTTGATACTATCTCTGATATTTTCCCACACGCTATTAACATCTAATTCTTTCTCAACTTCGTCGGAACTTTCTAAAGTGGCAAACCTATTCGAAATTTCGACCTGATAATTTTGCTTAGCTTCCTCGTCCTTTAATTTCAAAATATTGAATTTAGTAATATTAACTTTTTGCTCTACTCGCTTGGCTACTGATAATCTTTCTCTTAATTCTCCAATCACCAAATAATGGTCAGAATTACAGTCTGCACCCCTGAAACTTCGAATGTCTACTATACTAGTATGTCTCCGTTTATCTATCAAGATGAGATCTATTTGGTTGTGTGTCAATCCATCTGGAGAAGTCCAAGTATATTTATGTATATCCTTATGGGGGAATGTTGTACTTTTGACAATTAGATTTTTCGATGTGGCAAAGTTGACTAATCTAACTCCATTGTCACTACTAATTGCGTGTAGGCTTTCTTTTCCAATAGTTGGTCTAAAAATATCCTCCCGTCCTAATTTAGCGTTGAAATCCCCCAATAAAATTTTCATGTGATATCTAGGGAACTGATCAAAAGTATGTTCCAATTTTTCATAGAAGCTATCCTTTATATGGTCGTCTTTCTCTTCTGTAGGGGCGTGACCATTTATAACTAAGATGTCGCACCATCTACCCTTAAGTACTAAATATGATAACCTGTCACTGATAAATTCGATCTTTTTTACTGCTGATTTTATTCTTTTATGAACAAAGAATCCTGTTCCTAATTGGTGATTATAGTTTCCTTCCCCATAATACAACAAGTAATCTCCTATTTGTGATATGCCATTCCCATCTAACCTAACCTCTTGTACTCCCACGAAGTCTATTCTATATCTAGCTAGTTCTTTAGCTACTAATGTTACCCCCTCCTGTTCTATAAAGACTAGTTACGTTCCAAGTACCAAATCTCAAAACCTTATTCCTTTGCTGTGGTCGTGCCAGAGAATCAGTCCTATTCCGAGGCTTATTGTAGGGGTTCGTAACAAGCTGTTTTTTACGGTGATGGGTTGTTAGCCCTTCGTTAAATGCTTTACTAATGAAAAGTAAATTATTATGGACAAAGTGGTGTGTTGGGCAGGTTAGCTAGAATATTTCTGTTATTTCTGATATCACTATACAACCTGCAATCATTTGAGTGCTCTGATTTGGATAATTATTTGTAGACGTAACTTCAATGAAACAATAATGGGAATAATTATAATATAATATCTCTCAAAGTTTCATTTGTAACTTCCGGCATGGCGTCGTTGTACCTACTGCTGCTAGAGGAATTGATTTCATTATGGCAATCGGCGCTAAGCGAGAGTTCTACGTGTTGGAATTTCATTCCACAGATATCTCGTAATTATGCTGTGTCGTTTTGAGACAAAATTTAATAAAGATACACCAGACGTCAAGACTTTCTTTCTCTGTGAACCCACTGTAGCATGGAATTCTTATTTAGACGTGTTAGAACATTGGTGTCACAGCTGGAATGTGAATTGTCGATTTTATCTATCAACAAGATGGCGCTCCTGTTCACGTCCATAATGACGTCCGAAAATTTCTGAATGCCCGATTGCAAAAATGATGTATTGGTCGTGCGTAGAACGACGACGAACAACTTGTCTTGGCCTCCACGTTCCCCTGACTTAACTGACGTTCCCACTTCTACCTGAGAGTATGCGAAAGATTCTGTGTTTATACTCCCATATCTGGAAAATCTGTCAGAACTGCCGGTTCGTATCATCGCCGCCATTGCTGCCATAGATTTCGATACACTGCCGTGTAATTGGACTAAGATTTGATGACTGTAGAGTAATAAGCCGAGCCCATGTCGAGTACTTATATATAGGGTGTGTAAAACGAAATTGAGAATTTGCCCATATACCCGTGTCGATATAATTGTTCTGTCTTTGGTACTGTCTGCAATAAGTTTTTTTAGAATCAGGGCAATCATTTAGGTACACGGTGTGTTATAACTTGATAATATAACTTCACATATTTAATGAGTATTTTGTACATTGGTAATCAGAAAGCAGTACGTAGGCTACACAACGTTTCTTATTATAAATATATTCTTTAGCTTTCACTTGTTGGAAGAAAGATGGTTTAATAAAAGTAGTAAGCAATATTATTGTCCCGCGCCGTAACTGCTTGGTCTAAGGCAGTGGTTCCAAAACTTTATGAAGGCTGTATATTTATAAGCTGTATATTTTTTCTCCCGCTTTCCAAATTCGTCGAGGACAAGTATTCTTTCTTATGTGATGGCGATTTCTATCACGACTATTCCACGCACATAAGAAGCACCCAGTTTTCATCAAGTTCACCTGTTGCATAACCAATATGATGGCAACTATTTTCAGATCGCCATGATCATTGTATTTAATTAATATAAGCATATTTTTCAAAATGTCATATGACTCTTTAACAACACAGCAAAAGCAACTAGGACGGATGGCATATTCCTATTGTGAAGTAGAGCTCCCTTCAAACTAATTTTGGAGGCATCTGCAAAAGTCTTCAGGTGGCGAACACAGAAATTATTATATATAATGGAAGACGATCAATATTACCTTCAGACCTATTCTCTCACAAAGAATACATTATTTCCCTTACTTGTTTGATACAGAGATAGTCCTTCTGAAAACTGCTGTTTGAGAAAGTACGATATAGAGAAATGTTATTTCCTGTCTTCGAGTTAGAATTTGAAGTCTTTAATCCATATCAATAGCTGCTTCCTCAATAGTTTATTAGTCTGCAAAATAAACTACTGTAGCATCTGTATCAGTTCTTTTGCATCCTTTAATTATAATTGGAGGAGCTCTGAGGCGTTAAATACCTTAAAACTTAGCAAAAAGCCCTTAAAGTAACAAGAAAATGAAACGAAGATCAAACCTTTCCCATTCCATTGCGTCACAGTAAAAGAAAAAAAAAACTTTCCTTACAAAGAATTTTTCCAGCTTTGGATAGGAAGACCCGCGTTTCTCTTTCTGTTAGCTGAAATTTCATCTCTAGCAATTTTCGCAACACGACTCCATCCCATCCTCCTTATATGCTCATTTCACTGCGTTCTTCACTCTTCAATTCTCTCTTTTGCTGGCAGTACATGACAAGCGTGTCTGATGTCATTGCTTTGCATTCTATCCTACCTTGTTTTATCTATATAATTTGTCTGATAGAGGAACCTTCCATAGCATCAAGACTACACACGGGTAAATACTATAAAAGCAATGAGAGATAGGCCTACAACAACCTAGCCAGCATTATTACATATGAAATCGATCAGTAAAAAACCTCGCATTTTTTATACTCTAATTTTTTCCCTACTTACACAAGGTGCTGAGGGGAGTGCATTTTCAAAAATATACTATCGAAAGTCAAACGGTTTTCGTATTATTGCGCAACAAATTTAGTGTATTTTATAAAAACAAGCCTCTTTCAGCGCTCAGAACTCTGGAACCATTTATTGCAGAACATTGAACGAGAGCTTATTTTGAAGCTGACATTTGGTAGGTTATGTTAAGAAGTAATCCTTATTTTTATTGTACACAGAGAGACAGATAATTTGATTTTACTTGCTTTTAACCTTTTTGGCCATTTGTAAAAATGTAAAAAAATATTGAGAAAAAAACTTGCATTATTAAGAGGGATTCGGCATTGTTTGCTTAGTGGCTCGGCAATACGTTTCGAGGGTATTAAATAAATTAATTTCACACACCTAGACTTGAACGGCGCAGTACCGCACGCACTGGCCGAGAGCTGAAGATAAGTGAGCATTGGGCGTCATTTTACTCCTGTGTTTATGAAAACTTGTGATAAAGCTAGCCCAGCCATTTTTACTAGGCGACACATCACGTGTTTGTCTCCTGGCCTTGCTTGTCTCGACTACCTACAGTCAGCTGGTTAATTCACGCGCGTACTATTTATTTTCTTTATTTGATATTTTCAGTACTTTCTTATCAACGGTGCACCAGTAAAAAAATAAGTGTTTATTTGTACTTTCAATGCGGAATCTAACCATATATTTTAAAAATATTTTTTTCATCTTAATGAAGAAAAATCTAAATTTCTCCATTTCCATAAAAAGTAAGAAAAACTGTTTACATGTCAATATAAACTATAATTTCTCAGCATCAAAATAAACCATGATTTTGATCATTGGGTGAAAGGGTTTCGGAGCCACAACAGTTTAAAGTTGCTAATTTTATGAAAATACGATAAATTTAAATATTATTAATTTAAACACTATTAAGTTCTGATGCCTCAAACTTTGCACAAAGCATTATATCACAATTGTCTACGGCAGAAAAAGTTTAATTGTATTTAAAAATTGCAAGGTCAATTTTCTCTATATTTCGGTCGATTTGAGATGAAATAGCCCATACAGTCATTTGATGAAAAATAACAATACAAGACAAAGGTAGTACAATTTCGTGAAAAATCCGAATAAAATCATGAAAAAATCGAGTGTTTTATGTTTATTTATACTCCCTTTAAATTCGAGATCATATCGCGACTCTCTTGAGAGTTATACACTGTTGATATGCTGGGTATTAATTTTTGCTGACACTTACGGGGCCAGTCTGCAGACGTATACTATCGACGTATTGCCAAATTAGTACTATCTATCGACATTATAGCTCGGGGAGATACATACATACATACATACATACATACATATATACAGACATACATGTTCTGCCCAAGGGCATGTCTTTCACTGCAAACCCAGCATTTTGCAACCTTTCCTATTTTCTGCTTTCCTCTTAATCTCCGCATATGATCCACATATATTAATATCGTCTATTATCTGATATCTTCTTCTGCCTCGAACTCTTCTCCCGTTCACCATTCCTTTCAAAGCATCCTTCAGTAGGCAGTTTCTTCTCAGCCAGTGACCCAACCAATTCCTTTTTCTCTTCCTGATCAGTTTCAGCATCATTCTTTCTTCACCCACTCTTTCCAACACAACTTCATTTCTTATTCTGTCTGTCCACTTCACACGCTCCATTCTTCTCCATATCAGTATTTCAAATACTTCTATTCGTTTCTTTTCATTTCGTCGTAATGTCCATCTGCACAATACAATGCCACACTCCATACAAAGCACTTCACTAGTCTCTTCCTTAGTTGTTTTTCCAGAGGTTCTCAGAAAATGCTCCTTTCTCTATTGAAAGCTTCTTTTGCCATTGCTATCCTCCTTTTGACTTTCTGGCTGCAGCTCATGTTACTGCTTACAGTACATCCCAAGTATCTGAAGCTGTTCACTTGCTCTACTGTCTCATTTAGAATTCGCAAGTTTACCTCGTTTATTTTTGTCGCCACAACCATGTCTTCGTCTTGTTTGCATTTGTCTTAATCCCATACTGCCCATAGCTGTTATTCAGCTCCAGTAGCTTATCCCTTAGTATCACATAATATTCTCGTAAAAAATAAAGTTCCATTAATGGTTTCGTTCTTATTGAAAAATGTTTTTATTTTTCTGGAGTTGAGGTTTTGAAATAACAGCGACGCTATATACCTATGTGTCCATTCATCTTTTCATTGAAAGTTTTCGTTCAAACTTACTTTGAAGTCTGCTGTGAAATCGTTTTGTGACTAAGGCACATCTGCTTTAAATAGTTCTGTTAATTATTCTTCGTTAACTGAACAACTTTAGGCATTTTTATAGTTTTAATATATCTTATGCTTCAAGCTGGTTAAAACAGACATGTTTGAGAGAAAGGAGTTTTCTAAAAAATAAAGTGTCTGAAGTTAATCCTAAGCTATGTATGCCATCATCTCATTTCGTATTCAGTGCACACCTCTGCACTGTAGGCTTTAAAAAATACTAACACATCTACCCCTCCTGTTTCTCATTTGTAAGCAACCTTTCCGAGAACATAAATTATTATCCAATGATGCGAACATGATTTCCTTAATGTATTTTCTAGTGTTAAAAATACAATTACTGTGCCCCAACTTTCTATGTTACAGGTGATCATTTTTCAAAATAGTTACACATTCTCTCTCCTACAACAGAAACGCATGTCCGCTGATAATGCAGTGTTCTGTTTTGTCTTCAATTGACAGGTTAGTTTAGGTTGGGTCAGATTACGTTTTTAACGTAGGGCATATAACCATTGTTACCATAACAGATATATTCCGTAGGACCAAAAATTAATCTCTACGTAGATTTTTCGCCCAACAGTGCATAATACTGTGGAATCCCGGCCACCAAATCACTCAATTGAATGCGCTCCTTGTATAATGGCAGTTGACTTAATGTTATGTCAACATACATGTCGAACTTGGAGTCAGGCCACAAAGGAAAAAACACTAAAGGAGAGGGATTCGATTCGGTGTTGTGGATTGAACTTCGGCGTAGCTCAGTGGTTGGAGCACTTTGGACGTAGAACCAAGGACCCGGGTTCGATCCTCGGCGCCGGAGTGAATTTTTATCCTCTAATAACCATTGTTACCATAACAGATTATATTCTGTAGGACCAAAAATTAATCTTTACGCAGATTAGTATTTTGTTTGAGAAATGAGAACAGTAGGCTTAAATTTGAGTTTGTAAACAAAACAAAATATTCTTGAAAGAAAATGGAAAGTAAATATTTAATTCGTACCTTACTAAACTGTTAATTGTTTATCATCCCGTTTCGCCTTTATTCACTGAGTCATTCATTCATTCATTCATTTCGACTATTTTATTAAATTATATTCATTCATTTCAATTCATTCAGTTATTTATTTCGATTAATTCAGTAATTAATTCGATTCAGTGATTAATTCATTTCAATTAATTGATTCATTCAGTCATTCATTTTGATTCATTCAGTCATTCATTTTGATTCATTCAGTTAATTATTTTAATATTTATTGTCATTCATTTCGATTCATTCAGTCACTCATTTAGATTCATTCATTCATTGATTTATCCATCGAGTCATTTCATTAATCAATTAATTCATTTATTTATTCACTCATTTTGATTGATTCATTCACTCATTCATTCATATTAAGTAATTTTGATTGATTCATTCACTCAGCCATTCATTTTGATTCATTCGGTCATTCATTTTGATTAATTCATTCATTAAGCCACTCATTTCAATTAATTAATTCAATCATTTCGATTCATTGAATCACTGGCATTTTTCATAGCATTCGACTCGTACTCTCCTCAAAGAAGTTTCACTTCAATAAAGGAAACGCGAGATCGTAATAAAATAAGATGTACGTATATTACGGCAGAGTTAGGAACTCTTTTCCGACCTGAACCAGTGACGCAGATAGTTATTTTTATTACTTCTTGTCTTTACAGAATAGCCACTGCTTTGTCATAATGCTACAGCGTTTTATTTCTTTTTCTCCCCCCTGTAATACATACTAATTTTAATGTCACTGCAGGATTAATAAAACGTCTCGAGTTTCAAGCTTGCAGACTTCCTTTGATATGTTTCTAAATATCGAAATGAATTACTAGAATCCCTAGAAAGGAGAGAAAAGCATGCTTTATATTTTCCGCGCGTTTAATTTAATTAGTTCCTCGTGTGAGAGCAGTCGAGCACACAGCGATCCGACTGATCCTCCCTTTCTGCTCTCCTATCTTCATCTATTACGGAGTGATATGTGAAAATCTGCGAAGACTCCGTCCACTCCGCCTCCTAGTGGTGCGAACAGAAGCTAATGACGTAAATGCTAAATTCGATAAGCATGTCTACTGCCAAAAGACATAATCGCATTTTCATTTAGAAACTGACACTTGCCGCCAACGATCCATTTGAACTTGTTTTCCAACAAAGAAGTCACATACTAGGTTGCCTCGAAAGTCTTTTTCTCTAAATATTCTACTCCATTGTCTTTAGGTTGCTAGGCTGAGGACAATTTATTTATATCTGCTCTTAGTATTGTTTTGAAACACATTTCAAGAAGCGTTTAACAGAGTGTCTATTTTTGGTAGACTATAGTCCGGGTCTTATTACTTTTATACCTTAAGGGTGAAATCTAGCCTTTTCCTCCATTTTCTGCATAATATGCTAATGAACTATAGTGATTTTCTAGTTGTGACGTTGAATTTCCTTTTGCCAACTTTGTTTCGGATTTTGGTAGTGGCAACGCTACGACTGGCAGATACTTTCTGTTATGTTAATTATTTATTTACAGAAGATTGATAAATGGGCAACTTACTAGTGTCATATATTTAAGCACGTGGGCTTACAGCTGTTTCAGTATGTACACCATCGTCAGAGCCTACTGGATAATAGCGTCATCTTGATATCGCTGCCTGTTGTAGTATTTAGTACTGTTCTCCAACCAGGAGATAAACCGTGAAAGGAATGTGCTTACTATTGCGCCATCTATTGGAACGAAGTAGATAGATAATGTTAGAATTATAACGTCAGTTTAAAAATCATACGCTTACATTCATTCACAGCTTCACCCCGCTTCCCTTCATTCCCTGGAGACTTTCTCGTGGTTGGAGTACAGTAGTATTTATTTATTTAACCTGGTAGAGATAAGGCCGTCAGGCCTTCTCTGCCCCTCTACCAGGGGATTACAACTATAATATGAAGAATAAAATTACAATTAATATTAAATTTACAATTACAATTACAATAAAAATTAAAGTACGACAAGATTACCTGATTAATGAAAGCTAGACATTTTATCATAGAAGTTAAGAACAAAGAATATTTTTGTATTTACTGAATTACAAATTAAACCTAGAATAACAAAATTCTATAGTGATGAAATTACCGGATATTGAAATATTTTATGATAGATTAAGAGAACTATTTACAAGAAACCATGTCTGAACGAGTCTCAATTATTGGCCAAGTGCCTAGTAAGTTTGCGTTTGAATTCAATTTTATTTCGACAGTCTCTGATGCTAGCAGGTAACGAATTCCAGAGTCTTGGCAGGGCTATTGTGAAAGAGGATAGTATGAGGAGGTGCGATGGGATGGTATTGTTAGTATTGTTTCATGGCGAGAGCGTGTGTTCAGATTGTGGTGGGAAGAAAGGTAAGTGAAGCGAGACGACAGGTACGAAGGAATAGAAGAGTTCAAGATTTCGAAGAGAAAGAGAAGTGAATGTAAATTTCTTTTCTTATCTAGTTTAAGCCAACCTATTGTTTCCAGGGATGAAGTAATATGATCATATTTACGAACATTGCTTACAAAACGTACACACAAGTTATGAACACGTTGAAGTTTCGTTTTGTTGTCGCTGGAAAGGTCAGTCAGTAAAATGTCAGCATAGTCAAAATAGGGAAATACAGGCGTCTGCACAAGGGACTTTTTTAAGCAAGAGTGAAGATGAGCATTTATCCTTTTTAGCACATGGATAATAGAATATACTTTTCTGTTGTAAGGGTGTGTTTGTGTGTTGTAATGTGGAGTCAAATAGTGAATGTGTTCTGAAATTGATCTGTGTGTTGAAAATTTGATTTGGGTGCTTTTTAGTGTGTCTGTATATTTCATATTGTTTTAGTGTGTTGAGTTTTTGGTTTTTGGGTTGGATTAATTTCAGAACACACATTTGACTCCACATTACAACACACAAACACACCTTTACAACAGGCAGCGATATCAAGATGACGCTATGATCCAGTAGGCTCTGAGGATGGTGTACATACCGAAACAGCTGTAAGCCCACGTGCTTAAATATATGACACTAGTAAGTTGCCCATTTATCAATCTTCTGTAATAAAGTGTTAAAAGTAGTGTATGTAAGACTCTAGATGTATTTATTTATTTACATTGCAAGTGGGCAAACACCCGGTGGCAGTGGTAACTTAATTACACATAATAATTACAATTAATACACATTAAAACAATTAATACACAATATATAACTACAATACATAATACAATTACAGTACACAATAAATAGCTTATATATAAAATAACCTAATTAATAAGTGAATCTAATTTTCCATTACAACCTACTTTATAGGCCCTACTAAGTTTCACATTGTTACTGATACTCTTTCACTTCACTGTGATCTCATTCACTGCACTGGCACTATGAGACATTTCACTGACACATTAAAACACATTTCACTGACACTATATAACACATTTCACTGACACTATAGAACACATTTCATTGACACTATAAATTATCACTGATCGAAACTATTCACTCCTACTGTAAACCGCAACTTCAGTGATTCACCTCGCTTCAAATACAACAGTTCAAAAAAGACAAACAACTACACCCTTATTGTTCCGTAGAATCTTACTTGTAAACAGAACTAACATTAAACTAAAAATTTCTAGTCTAAGACTCTTACAAGCTATTTTAAACTAATTTACAATTCAAACCAAGGGAATAACTCGTCAGGCTAAGTAAATACATGTCACCTTAAGTAATATAATGTATCGTTTTCTTTTTTTTTTAATTTACACTGTTTAAGTTATTTTTAATCTCCTTAAGGAAGGACAGCCCTCAAAGACCGCTGCAGGTAGGTCATTCTAATCATTTATAGTTCGAGAATTTACCTGCATCCATTCTCTTTGAATTTGAATTTGAGAGACTGAATGAAAAGGCTGGACACATGGGATTAGCTATCAATCAAGAGAAAACAAAATATATGTTTAGTGGATATTCTAGAATATCAATACCAAATGAGCTTAAGATACAGGAATTTACGTTTGAGAGGGTCAAGTCTTTTAAATATTTGGGATCAGTAATAACAGAAAACAATATCATGGATAGTGAAATAGGAGCTAGATTAATAGCAGCCAATAAGAGCTATTTTGGATTAGCAAATATATTAAAAGCAAAGAATGTTCCTTGTATGATTAAAACTAAAATTTATAAAACAATGATAAGACCGGTGTTGATTTATGGAGCGGAGACTTGGACCCTGACAAAAAGAGAGGAAAATTCTCTGAGAACTTTCGAAAGAAAGATCTTAAGAAGAATATATGGAGCGATTAATGAGGGAGGAATATGGAGAAGAAGGTTTAACCGGGAATTATATTAGTTATATGAAGAACCGTATATAGTGGCGATTATAAAAGCAGAAAGGATAAGATGGCTTAGTCATCTCATGAGAATGAGCGAAGACGAAATAGCCAAAACGCTGCTTTTTAATGAAACTGGAGGGATAAGGAAAAAGGGAAGACCTAAGCTCAGATGGTTTGATGGCGTGACAGGTGACTTGGTGGCATTGGGAGTGAGAAATTGGAGAAGGAAAGACAAACACAGAAAAGAATTGTTGAGGACGCCAAGGCCCATGTGTGGCTGTAGTGCGGAGATGATGATGATTCTCTCTTTCCTACATTTGATTTTAAAATCATGATCGTTTCTGCCATAATACATTGGCTTCTCTAACCTAACCGTTATGTCTACTCATGCTTTTTGAAACGAAAGTTACTAGCGAGAGTTATTTGAAATTTGAACGTCATTTATAATATTAACATTAATCAGTAATAATAGTAATAATGAATAAATAAACAGCATACATTTTAAAGTGGTACTCTTTTCGGAGTTCGTACTCATCATTTCATGTGGTCAAACCAGCGAATAGGGATTATAAAGAATGGACACTTCGCGTCGGTACCTTTGATGTAGCCGGACCGATTTCAATGACCTTCAAGCCAGCTAGAGCGTCAGATTCTGCTTTCTCCCTAGAGTTGGCGCTGACATCACACCAGCTAGCAGTCGATACAGCGGAAATATAACACATATAATTACTACATCTAGGTACATTATGTACTCAAATAAAATAAATTGGATCCATAAAATAATAAATCCTTCATTAACTGTAATATCTAGACTCTAGAGTTCCTTTATAATGAGAGTTCAGACGTTGACCCCAACAACAATTAAAATATGTAATGATTTGATAGCGCTGAAAATGGAAAAACAAAACTCTTACGAGAAGTAAAACCATATACCTATATTATATTATTATACAAATATTAAACGAATTCGATACTTAATTTTATAATGTATTATATTATTTTATAATATAATTTATGATATCTGAAATATAAAATATTATTATTACAACTAGTTTGTCACTGAGAAATAAGGAAAAGCTGTTAACTTGAATTTATTTGAAGCAAAGCGTTACTGGATTATGCAATAAGGTAGGCGACGTTTGGATCCTGTGCCTTAATTCTATTCTCAATTGTTATCTTAGCGTATGCTCGATTACACTACCTCTAGCGCTTGAAAGTGGAACTAGCCGCTGGCGCACAGAGAAACAAAACACAGGAAAATTCGCTCAGTGTCCATTCTTTATAATCCCTATTCGCTGGTCAAACGATCGCAGTTCGAGTGCTTCGATGTCATGGCTGTCTAAACTTAGAACCATTAAGAAATAATTATCTATAGAATGGCAGCCTGCTTTATTCATGATCACGGTTTCATGGTCGCCTAAACCGGCCTTAATCAACAAAGCTGTTAGAAAAAGTTGAATGCTGCATCTTTCTGCAATGAACACTACCTACGTAACTTCAGAATAATACGGCCTAAAATATAAAATAATATGAATGTTAAATTTGTTACTTATTTGTGCTATGTGTAATATTTACGTCATGAAAGATAGAGGTAATGCACTAATTTCTTACTGAATGAAGTTTGTATATGGAATACTGCATTTTCTTTGACAGTGCTTAAAATTAATATCTATACTAATAATAAGTCTGTAGCCGAAATTTTTCTGGTAATTTTCGATTTTCCAAAAATAATTGGTCCTAACACATATAATTAACCACCCTGAAACCGAAGATCGCTTTTTTGAAATTTTTGTTTGTATGTCTGTCTGTCTGTCTGTATGTTTGTTACCTTTTCACGCGATAATGGCTGAACGAATTTCGATGAAAATTGGAATATAAATTAAGTTCGTTGTAACTTAGATTTTAGGCTATATGGCATTCAAGATACATTATTTAAAAGGGGGGCTATAAGGGGGCCTGAATTAAATAAATCGAAATATCTCGCTTATTATTGATTTTTGTGAAAAATGTTACATAACAAACGTTTCTTTAAAAATAATTTGCGATAAGTTTTATTCCTTGACAAATTTTGATAGGACTGATATTTAATGAGATAAATGAGTTTTAAAATTAAAATAACTGTCATCTAAGGCCGTGTAATGAATTAAAAAACAAATGACTTCGTCTATAAGGGGCCTTGGACAGCAACAATCGAAAGCTATGAAAGATAGCCTACAGATAATGTTTCTGTGTTTGTATGAAGTTATATCGGAAGCTAAATTAACCGATTTGTATAATTAATTATTATTTCACCATTGGAAAGTGTAGTTTCTCTAGATGGACATAATGCTATATTGTTATCACAGTAACTTCTGAGTGAATCGAGGACATTTAAGATTAAAATAAATTCTTATGCACAGAAAACTTGATAGAGTATTCTGTATATTCGTTTCCTGTATTTCCTAAATTAATTTTTATGACCAAATGAGTGGTCTCTGGATCAAAATGATCGCATTTTAATTTTTTAATTCAATTTGAATTAAGTAACATAATAAACGATTTATCCTTCTATCAAACACGAATGTTCCCTGGATCAAATGTCCTATTTTAATTATATAATTACTTTATATTTATTTCTAACGGGTGCAGCGGAGCGCACGGGTACGGCTAGTCAGAGAATAAAGTGATTACTTACTTTTTTATCCTTTACGCACTGATATCAATGGGTAAAACGCAACTTTACGCATTATCGTAGAAAAAAATATTATTTGTAACACAGAGGTATACTGATCACTAGGACTAGGATTTTGTTGAAATTGCATCTTTTGTCTAGTAAGCCAGAAACATAGCTGCTTTAGTATTTATGTGTTATGTGATAAACTGAGTGTTTTAAGACATATTTGTTAGGTCATTTTTTTGCATTTTTTTGCCTGTTTTAACTCATAGGAGCATCTTTTGTTTTATTCGGTCATTTTTTAGGCATTTTCATTCAATTTTGGCCATAAATCCCAGTTATTAATGTAAAATAATGTATATTTCCTTTTATATTTTCTTTACATATTTTGTCCATTAATACTCATTATTTTGTATAATATTTTAATCGTTTTTCTACACAAATATTGCCATTTTAACCTAGTATACCCCACGTAATGGATAAGTCCAACCACCCCTTCAATATAGACTCCTCTATACCTGATAATTCCAGATAAGAGTGGCCTTGTGGTAGACTACACGGAAACTAAAAGTAAAGTAAATCCATGGTACTGCAGCCCATGAAGGGCAAAGCCTAACCAGCCGACTGCTGACCTCACGTCCACATGCCGACGCAGAGGTGAACGATCATACGTGGAAACTACATCAGATAAAATAATTAAAGTGTACTACTTAGAAAAAATTATGTAAAATTTAGCCTAATTCAATTACTAGTCTAAATATTAAATAGTACAAAACCTCTTTTCCTACTAAGGTAATTATGTAAGATCAATTTTAGGGCATTTTTAAGGGCATTGTTGAAAGATTTTTAGGCCATAAATGCATTGTTTTAGGACATTTCTTCATGATTTATGGGTCATCAAAATCCTAGCCCTACTGATCACACTCAACCAACATCCATAGAATATGATTATTCTACAATACAAGAGTATAAAATAATATTCTCCATTGTAATGAAGGATAAATCTGTCCCTTCGACAGCATAACGTTTGTAGGTTTTCAAGTGATTGCTGCGAAAGAAAAGCGAGGTATGATATCAGTTTATTTGCAGGCCAGAAAGCCACTGTTTCGAGTTCGTTAATTGATTTTCGCAACAAAATGTATGTTGTATACATTATAAAGATGACCTTACCTTGATAGGTGTCTGTACGTGTGAAACCTTAGATTAATGAGCTTTGATATTTATTTGCAGCATAAAATTGTTCACGTAAACTCTGTTCTTTATATTCGTTCCAGCCCACGCTAAATGACACTGTTTCCACTTTACAGGTAGAATAAAACTGTTCGCTCCCTCCAGATCGTAAATTGTATTTATTTAACATTATAGATGATGGCGAAGTACGTTTATGCGTTCAGTGACTCAGTGTAAAAATAAAAGTTTTATTTACTATGAAAAAGTTACTATCCACCTGTAACTTGAACTGTCTGTAGCCCAGTCAGCTGTTGGCCTTTCCCTAAAAAGAGACAGGAGATAAAACTGCGGCATATCCTGTGAGAGGGACGAAATTGTAGTAAAGCAGTTTTTGCGTTTTAATTTCACAATATTTTAACGATTTTTAAAATGCATTTCATTTCGCATAAAGTTGTAAAATCTGTATCTACTAAAGAGAAGCAAATATATTTTTTTTAATTTGTTTGTTTTGAGTATACAACCTGTGTTTTGCTATGGGCATATCACAGGATATTTACAATGTTATACACAGGATATTTACACTGTTATACACTTATATTTCGGATGCTATTCTTGAAGAGAACAGTAGATGTTGTTGATGAAACTTGTCACTCTTACTGTGTTTATGTGTGTCCTAATCATCTGGTGCATATTTTGCTTCGACGGTATTGAAGGCCGGTCTGTTGAAAAGTGAGTGCATTCCGTCAGTAAATGTATTGCTGTCTGAGGTGTTTTCTCTGGGCAGCTGCATAGTGGAGATGGTGATTTGTTAATTCTGTGCAGATATGATTTGAAGCATCCGTGGTTTGTCAGGAATTGGGTGAGGATATAGTTTGGCCGTAAGGATATTGAGAGTCTATGTGTGATGGATGTAATATACTGTTTGGTATGTAGTGCTATCTCTGTGTGTGTATGTAGCATTCCAGATGTTTATATAGTAGTTTTGGATTAGTTGTTTAGAAAGGGGTAGTGGGATGGTGTTGCTATATCTGGCTGCAATTTTGGCCAGATAGTCTGCTCTTTCGTTGCCCTTAATTCAGAGTGGCCTTTGATCCAGATCAGTGAAATTTCCGTAGTTTTCTTAAGTTTAATCATTTTCTTTCTGATGTACACTGCAATGGGCTGTGTCGTTCTTTTGTTTGCTACTGCATGAAGTGCAGCTTGCGAGTCGACGTGGATGCCATACGATGTTTTATCCTTACGTTGGGATATTATCCAATCAATTGCCATTTTGATTCCGATGAGTTCTGCTTGGAAAACCGTGCATTCGTTTCCTAGTCTTTGAGTTCCTGTGTATATTTCTAATGATTTTTGTACTGCTACCACTCCTGCTCCGACATGTTCCTCCGTTTTGGAGCCGTCTGTAAATAGCTGTACAGTGGCAACGTTGAGCTAACGTTGCCACTGAAGTCCACATTTATTAGGTTGTCTATTGGATGTATTCCGCTGCAGAGGCAAATCTTTAAATGATTTATAGGTCCTCATGTCTCAGGCCACATGACACAGGTCAGGGCGGTACTTCATTTCTTTCCATACTCTTCTCCCGCCGATGCGCATCATCAGAACAGCCAGATCGGGCGGAAAGGGTAAAATAAACACGGCTTCATTTAAAAAGTCTCGAAGATGTCACCGACGAACGAGGAGGCCTTCTTAAAAGACTGAAGTCGTTTCCTTATGCACGTCCTATGTGAAGCCGTGCCAGATAACACCAAACAATAAATTTTAACTTCAATATATATATTTTTTTTGCAGAAAACATGTAATTTCTAACGAATTTTGTTGTACGGCGTTCAAATATGCCGTCAGATCTTAAGTGGCACCCAGTTTTTTATAAAACTGCATGTCGCAAAATAAATTTCTTAAATACATAAATAAATAAATAAATAAATAAATAAATAAATAAATAAATAAATAAATAAATAAATAAATAAATAAATAAATAAATAAATAAATAAATAAATAAATAAATAAATAAATAAATAAATAAATAAATAAATAAATAAGTAAATAAATAAATAAATAAATAAATAAATAAATAAATAAATAAGAATAACGATTATCAAACAAATATGTTTTAACGCTTATTTTATTTTATTTGATTTGTATGTTATTTTATTTTATTTTGTTTTTTTTTCTTGTGTTATAGATGTAATATTATGTATAGAAGAAAGTAGCAAGGATTGCTATATGGAGAAATACGAGGAAAGCCAGCATCTCTTAATAATGAACAAATACACTGAAAATAAAATACCGGAGAAGATTGCTAAAATAAAAAATAAAATAAAGGAATTATTAAAGGAAAGTAAAGTAAAGGCTGGTTCACAATAAACCGGGAATGAAAACGACAACGAGAACGGGAACGGAAATATTGTTAAAATAAATGTAGTTAAATGTGAGCATTCACAATTAACTATTGTGAATGCTCACATTTAAATGCACTTATTTTAACATTTCCGTTCTCGTTCTCGTTGTCGTTTTCATTCCCGGTTTATTGTGAACTAGCCTTTACTGAGCTGACAAATAAATTCAATTTTGGCAAGTATGCATTTTCTAGACTCACAGATAATAACATATTTGACTTGGTTAGAAACTATTTAGCTATTTGTTTTATTTATAAATTTAATAGTTTTGATGGTACGACAAAAGAATACTATGAAATAAAATTAAGAAATGAAGGCTTACCAACGAGAGAGAGCTTGTATGAACTGTATAAGTATTTCTGTAATGAAAGAGGGATGGAAAATACTAGAATAAGAGAAGATTTAGATATGCTAGCTGCACATTGCAGATTGAAACGTGAAGTACAACTTAGAAAGGTAAACAAATACTGATTGTAACTACATACTAGAATGAGTTGAGTCTTGCACAAAACTAAAAGCAAGTGCAAGATAAAACAAAAAAATTTGTTTATTAAATATGTAAATTGTAGAAATTGTATTTAAATAATACTATATCTTTGTGTAAAAATTATTATAAAGTGTGTAATGTAAGGGTTCAATTGATTACTTGTATGTACTTTGTCTGTGATCTATAATATAATAAATATCAAATAAAATAAGTTTCTGTAGCAATGTGTTCATCACAATAAATCGTTCTGACTTGAATGAAACAACGTAAATACTTGGGGAAATGTTAGCGCATTCTCCTATCAAATCCTGTTAATTGTTGCTCTTTGCAGTCGATATACTAACTCAGTGTTTTGTTTTTTCTCTTGTGGAAATTTGGACTTCCGTTTACGAAAGACCAGCAGAAATCCTCCAGAATGCTGAGTTTCCATCTTCCGTGATACTGTTCCTCCATCTCAGCAATGTTTTGATTAGCCTATATCTTTCACCATGCTTATTATTAACTTCACTGAAGTTCAGGGGGAAAATGTATAAATGTGAAAGACGGAAGTGACTTTTTGGGGATATGTTGCAACTTACGATTTTTTAAGTTCGTGAAAATTATTTTTCAACTAATTTATCACATTCATTTTGCCCAGATGTTGCCTAAGAATTATTGTCTGAAATTAATTTTGATTGATAACCAGGTCTCTAGTTCCACAGAATTCAACACAGAATTGAATTGTTCATCTTCAATGAATTGTCTAATCCTTGACTTAACTCCACTTCAGTCACGAATTCTTGGGAACTTACTTCGTAAATAACTTTAACCATTCAATTTCATTTTTTTAATTAGTTTTAAGAAAATAAGTAGTCCCTCTAATTGGCTACAAAATTGTTTAATAGGGAGTGCAGGAAATTGAATTACAATAAAAAGAAATGATACGATACAAATTAAGGGCATATAAACCTAAAGTAATACATCGGAAAATAGAATTTGTTATAATACAAACATTCGCTGATCCGAACAGTTCTGGCTCCAATTAGTTCGGATTATCACAGTTCTACTGTATTTCTATCTGTTTGTTAACCTTTGCATTTCAATGTTTTTAAATGTAATCGTCTGACTGCAGAGCTTACAATTGCGGTTTCATCTTTCATAAATCGTAGTGAATTGATTTTGTTACAATGAAAATTCATTTTTCATCTTTTTGAAATCATTAGGTCTATATCTTGCTTCTTTAAATTCTAATTTAAAAATTTTATTGAAATAACTTTTACGTTATCTTCACATATTGTACCTAGTGATTGTAAATTTGGAAAATGATAAATTATTTTAATCAAAATTTCCCTCCAAACGTCTGTTAGGACTTAACCATATCGTGCAGACATTTCGTATTATGACTTTTCTTTGAAGACGGAATTTTAAATGGCATAGTGCTCTGATGCATTCGTACAGTACATCAGTTATTGATAGATTTCAAAAAGGCGTATGACTCGGTTAAGAGAGAAGTTTTATATAATATTCTTATTGAATTTGGTATTCCCAAGAAACTAGTTCGATTAATTAAAATGTGTCTTAGTGAAACTTACAGCAGAGTCCGTATAGGCCAGTTTCTATCTGATGTTTTTCCAATTCACTGCGGACTAAAGCAGGGAGATGCACTATCACAGGGACCGTCAAGTGACTACACTCTCGTGCGTACGTACAAACCCTCAAGCCCTGACGTACGGCTGCGGGCAAGGGTAGCTGCTTCCACAGTGACGGAGCTAAGAACTTGTATGTGAACCAAATTTGTGATAAGAATGTAAATTAATTTCAGCTTTTAATTGAAGCACGCTTTCACTGTTAATTGCACTATACTGAAAAACAGTACTCTATACAATTTTGTACAGTTAACTATATACGAAACAAATTTTTGCATGTTTGCACAATAATGAAACAAAACAAAATATACACTTTTATACAGATTAATATACTGTTTGTCTTCTTCTCATTGCTATACAATTCAATTAACAAAATAAAACAACAGTACAAACGTTGTCATTCAAATACAATTCTCTAATAATAGTAACTTACTTTTTCTTAAACATCAGAGATCCGCTGCAATTTTTGCAGTTTTCTGTTAGTAAGCAGCTATTTAATTCTCGGAGCTATTGTTTTAGTACCAGCCAATCGCAAACATGCTTTCAATTGTTCATTACTTAGTTGTTTCTGTGACGTGACTTTGTAAACTTCATTAAACAAAACAGTGTTTCGCATACGTAGGTTGTCCCGAGCATTTACAACGTTCTTGCAGCAAGATTGTACTGTTTAGGAAACCTTTCTCGTGGAAAACAAGTATAGAAATGGTTAATACTTTTTGTTTTGATACTTATCCTTTAGCTCAATATCGCTTTGTAAATCAAGTATTTCTAATTGTAGTTCAGCAGGAATATCCAGGACACTCACTGAAAAAGATATTGCAAATATCTTAAATTGTTGTTCAAGATCTCTAATATCCTCAAATCTACGTTTGAAACTTCGCACAATTGTTGCATTATTCTTATATATTATTTCATGTCCAAGGCTTCTAACAGGTTTCCCATGTACAGTTACCCTTAAAAAGAATGAGACGATTCTTGGTTATCGGAAGTTAAAGTTCTACAGCGCGGTTCACTCGATATCGACGTATAATGATAAGTACCATGACAAATAGAACAAGAATTGTTATAAGGACCACAACAAGGACAAGGATCAGAATAAAGATCACGAAGAAGACAGCCATTTAAGGCCACGGTTTCACAACATAGCTCGGGTAACAAAATATCATTGCTTCTCTGTACCGAATGGCAAATGCCTGCTATCGGATCTACATTCTAGACTGCTGCTGTCACTGTCTTGTCTCGGTAGCTCATATAGTAGCGTGTCGTTTCCACCGTATAACCGAAATGTTTCGTGTTCGATCCCAGGTAAAACTCTTTTTTTATTGAGGTGTAATTAATTTGTTCAGAGTTCCTCGACTGAATAATTTGTCGAAAAATATGGAATAATTTATGCCCAATTTTTTGGTCTACAAGTGGGCTGAACCTCGTCAAAAAATACATAAATCTTACTTGGAAGTTAAAAGTATTCTTCCTGAAACAAAAATCATAAAAAACAAAAAGAGACCCGTTAACTTAAAATCTTGTCCACATACCATCATACATTTCTCCAATCGAAATCCACTCGATTGGTAGCGAAGGCAAGATGGTTGACAGCTTGTGCTTCCCCCAATATTTCCATTTGCGCAGCCCTCCGGCTCCTAATACATCGGTTCCTCAACCTGCTGATCACAGTCTGTGAAGAACCAGGAAAGTTAGATGCTGCTCTTATTTCGTTAGCAGTCCGAAAGGGGTCCAGTCGAACTGTCTCGATAAGAGAGCATCCTCTTCCAATGAAGAAATCCGCGGACGCCCAGGAATAGGGCGATTTTCGACCTCCCCTGAATTTTGTAACAATGAACACCCTCGCGGCTGTACTTCCAGGAACACCGACTAAACGGCCAGCAGATTTAGCCCCATATCCAGCCCCAACTAGAGCTATAACTCGCTGTCTCATATCACGTCGGGTACGCCATTACGATGAGAAATGAGGGATGACGATAATACTTTAGTGGAGACAATGACTATTTAGCGTGATAGAGAATTATTGAAATAAGGGGCATCTTGCACAGTAAGAGTTAATAAATCAACCCTAAATTAAATATTTAAATAACAGGATATAACAGGAAGTCCAATTATTGTTGCGAAACTAATCAAATTAAATCTAATTACGTTAAGTAAACAAATCCCAAGTTATCACACCACATTGCTACAGCTAAATTCTATGTTATTAACATAAGCATTGAATAGGTCCGTGCTTATACGTTGGACGACAAAACCAAACATTGAAAATTCGAATGTTGCCGCGGAATGTAACTTCTTGCTTTTTATAATGTAAATCAGACTTCTAACTACAATCATTCATATTTCTTACATTATTTATTAATATTTATAGCCAACATTGAATTTGTAAAGAAAAGACTTCAGAAATCTCATATGGAATTTGTGATCTGTAGTGACATAAACATAGATTATCTCTCGGAACTTTTCCGTAAAAGTAAATTAAATTCACTCCTTGAAACTGGAAACCTTAGTCGTAGAGCCATTTTCCCACCAGCATACAACCTGAAGTAGCACAGCCATTGATAAAAGTTTTGCACACAGAATTAGACTGAATTCCTATTCGACAGAACCTATAATCAATGGCTTGTATGAACATGATAAACAAATCCTAAGTGTTTCCAATGTCACTGAACAATTTCAAAATATTAATTTAAAAACTAAAAAAGGGTCGTAAATGCTTTATCTAGTGACTATTTACATTTATGTCTACAAAATGAATCTTGGAAAACCGTATATGATACTGGCACTACTGATATGAAGAGTAAATGTATTGTATTTTTCACTTTAATTTCAGAATCACTTTAGTGGATGTTCTCCACTCAATGTTGTGAAAACATTCAAAAGTAAAAACATGTAGATAACGCAGGGACTTAAAAATCTCATGTATTAAAAAGAAGAGTGTATATGTAATGAGTTGCAATGCATGATCCTCATGTTCTTAAATACTACAAGAAGTACGGTGTAATTTATCAAAAATTATGAAAGAGGGAAATAGAATACATTCGAATAGAAAAGTACAACATTCAGATAATGCAATTAAAGCTATTCGGAATATTATTGAAGTTAAACTTGTAGATATTCTAAGAAAGAAAATATTTTTTCGTTAAAACCAGTGATTATAAACTAGAGGACCCCAAATCTATTGCAAATTCTTTTAATGTCTTATAGTATATAGTACAGAAATATTATTGACAACTTAAACATTCAAGATTTTGCAAAATATAATACAATTGGTTATTTAAGAGATGCATTTAATAATTAGTATTAATATATGTAATTAGTCAATAACTGCAACAGTGCTTTTTCATTCAATCATAACATGAACAAATTGAATGAATATTAAATTAAACACTATTGCAAACACGTAGATAAAATAGTTAAAATCACCTGAAGGGGTGAGAATGAAATAATCCAAAGCCACACTTTTAACAGAAATTGTTTTGTGCGAGTGCATTTCTTACACATATGGGAAAGCTACTAATAAAATATTGTAATAACTACTCAACAAATGACATAGCCTAAGGACTCTAAACCTTTGTAAAAGTTTGTCTGTGTGGCTTAGGAATATTTTTTAATTTCATTTTAATTACATTGTATGTGTGTGTATGTATAAATGCATTCATTCAATTAACGTTTACAATATTATAACTTGTAATTTTGTATTGGCTGTGATCATTAACACTTAATCTCAGGACTTTGTAAAACTCTATTTCAACGTTATTTAGCTATTTCAAAGTTATTTAAACAAAAAAAAAATCGTTGTGTAGACTAGGAATCGAACTCGCACCCTTCTACACGAGACGCAGAAGTCTTAGCGTCTGAGCTATTGAAACGACACGAAAGCTTTCCTTTCTGTGCGGAGTGTTGATCTAGTCATGAAGGTCCATTGTCGATTTAACTACACGATTTATGTATATATTTATCTTTTATTTACGTAATATTATCATATTTTTTGCAGTTTTTGAAGTGAATTTCGGAACGATGCTAGTAAGAAACCAAATAGCCTGAAATTAAGTAACTCAGTATTCGTTATCTTGTGTATCAGTGCTCTGGTCTCCGATCATGCGCAGTGTCTTACATCTGAGGCTTAGGAATATTCAATTGTCTCATCCTTTTCTAGGGAAACTGTACATCCATAAATAAGGCAGTTTCATTTCTAAGTGGGAGAAAACGTTCCAGAATTTTTCGACTTCACCACCTTATCTCGGTATGGTAGAGTAAATCCCCATACTGTTAATACCATCAAGCAGTGCCCTGAAGTCCCTGTGATTGAGTCCTTTAGACCTTATGAAATTAATTGTTCGCATAACAACATCCATTACATTGCTAAGGTTCATGTTTTAGCACATAAATATTCCTGGTGCAAAATGCAGTGCACCGGTGCCCCCAAGCGACCTCGATAGGCTCCACCACTGATAGACTGCAGTGTACAACTGTACTGCCCGCAGTCGAAGCCGTAAGCAGGCCTGTACGTCCTCTCGCGATCTTGACTCGACTTGGCGGAGCCTGCACTATCACCTTTACTTTTTAACTTCGCTCTAGAATATGCCATTAGGAAAGTTCAGGATAACAGACAGGGTTTGGAATTGAACGGGTTACATCAGCTTCTTGTCTATGCGGATGACGTGAATATGTTAGGAGAAAATCCTCAAACGATTAGGGAAAATACGGAAATTCTACTTGAAACAAGTAAAAAGATAGGTTTGGAAGTAAATCCCGAAAAGACTAAGTATATGATTATGTCTCGTGATCAGAATATTGTACGAAATGGAACTATAAAAGTTGGAGATTTATCCTTCGAAGAGGTGGAAAAATTCAAATATCTTGGAGCAACAGTAACAAATATAAATGACACTCGGGAGGAAATTAAACGTAGAATAAATATGGGAAATGCCTGTTATTATTCGGTTGAAGGTTTTGTCATCTAGTCTGCTGTCAAAAAATCTGAAAGTTAGAATTTATAAAACAGTTATATTACCGGTTGTTCTGTATGGTTGTGAAACTTGGACTCTCACTTTGAGAGAGGAACAAAGATTGAGGGTTTTTGAGAATAAGGTGCTTAGGAAAATATTTGGGGCTAAGAGGGATGAAGTTACAGGAGAATGTAGAAAGTTACACAACGCAGAGCTGCACGCATTATATCCTTCACCTGACATAATTAGGAACATTAAATCCAGATGTTTGAGATGGGCAGGGCATGTGGCACGTATGGGCGAATCCAGAAATGCATATAGAGTGTTAGTTGGGCGGCCAGAGGGGAAAAGACCTTTGGGAAGGCCGAGACGTAGATGGGGAAAATAATATTAAAATGGATTTGAGGGAGGTGGGATATGATGATAGAGACTGGATTAATCTTGCTCAGGATAGGGACCAATGGCGGGCTTATGTGAGGGCGGCAATGAACCTCCGGGTTCCTTAAAAGCCAGTAAGTAAGTATTATTATTATTATTATTATTATTATTATTATTATTATTATTATCCCTGCGGTGCTTGAGCGGTCAGACCTCTGACCTGTCACGCAGGCGTCCCGGGTTCAAGTCCCGAACAGGTCTGGGATTTTTCATTGAAAAATCCATAGTGACACTTGTGACAGACAAGGTCGCAGTTGGAGTTTTTGTCGGGGTTCTCCCGTTTTCCCCTGTATTAGGCATTTACATCATTCCGTCACCATTTCTCCATTTCGTCATCATTGCCTAGCATTCCCCGATCGCCGGGTGGCGACGAACGGAAGGGGCTGGCCTAGGGACGAAAGGGGTTGCATGTTCGACACCTGGATACGCAGCGAACCTTAGTGTAGTCACCGGTATGTGTTTGGGAATGCGCCTAGCTTGAGGGTTAGCGCAATAGACCTTAACAAGTCGCAGTGCTGGGCCATAGTGTCCCCCTCCCGTAAATTCAATTTATTATTATTATTATTATTATTATTATTATTATTATTATTATTATTATTATTATTATTATTATTATTATTATTATTATTATTATTATAGTTTAAAGTAGGGGTAGTGCGAGTTTCATCGATGGTGATATAAGAAATGCTTGGAGCTCCGGGCACTGGGATTTATCAGACTTCTCATATGAGAACAGAACCTCGCTCTGTCAGGACTAACGCAGGATAGCCCACCTCTCAGCATCGGATTCACAAAGGTCACTCGGGTCACTTTTCGGACTTAAACATCGATAAATTGAAACAAATATAGGCTTAAGACAAGGGTGTAGTTTATCACCGACACTGTTTAATATTTATGCTGACGAAATTGTTCGACAATGGAAAATTTTAGTAGATCCTGGAATTTTAATTGATAGAGGAATAAAAATTAATATTCTGGTATTTGCCGATGATATGATTGTAATACAAAATACTGAAACAAAACTACAAAAAGCAGTATATGAACTAAATAAAATATACCAGAAGCATAACTTTAACATATCAAATACAAAAACAAAAGTAATAGCATTTCAAGGCAAAAATACTGTAAGATTTAAGATTGAAATAGATAATAAAGCAGTAGAACAAGTAACAAATTTTAAGTACCTGGGATGTGATGTAAGTTACAAAAAGTATAAAGATATAAAAATAAAATTACAATCATTCCAGACAGTATGCGGCACAATTAATAGAATTTTGAAGAATAAAAGCAGAAAGGAAACAAAAATGAAATTCTACAATGTAATGGCAGTCCCTACTCTTTTATATGGAAGTGAAAGCTGGGTTACAACAAAACCTGAAGTTAGTAAAATACAAGCGGCAGAGATGAGATTCTTGCGGAAAGTAAAAGGATGCACGAGATTGGATAGAATTAGAAATTAAGATATTAGGCAGGAACTAGGAGTATATCCACTTATTGATAAAATAGACAATTACAGACAAGATTGGAAATTACATGTAGAGAGAATGGACGACTACAGACTTCCCAAGAAAGCAATAAATTATAAACCATAAGGACGAAGAGATCAGAGACGACCGATGAAAAGATGGAGCGACCTTTGAAGCCGGAACGGGTAATTGCCCATACCATGAAGTGAAGAAGAAGAAGAAGACAATTATTGCGCACAATGGATCAAAACAAATCTAAGTGCAGGTAGCCAATCCAAGTACTGAACGTATTCCGAATCTCAGCGGTGAGCAATCCGATGGCATCACGGTGTTCCGAATTCCACCGATGACGTCATTGATGCTCCACCGGTGTCGCACCGGTGCCATCAACTTGCAGAGGTGGTGGCAGTCTCCATCAGCCGCCATCAGTGAATCTGATTGGTTCTTGTATAGGGCGGGAATTAGCAGACGAATAACATCGTGCACTGTTGTGTCATGGCGGTGTTTTCTGCTTTAGTTCTGCTGTATTGTTTGTAGTGAGCACAACGTAAAAACAATATGTTAATGGCTTATGAACGAACATGTCAACGGACCAGTTATTACTACCGGTTCAAGAAATAAATTGTTTATGCTATCTTTTCTTTGAACGAGATGGCAGTACGAAAATTTCGCAAAATTTTGCTAGCGTAGCACAGACAACAACTTGTACAGTCGCCATGACAGCCATCGATCGTTCCAGCAGTTTTGTTCCTTATTTCGCTGCAACGTGACGTCATTGATGCCACCGGACCGGTGAGATTCGGAATACGCTGACTGACCTATCTGAGAGACAATCTGTACCTTACCTATTGCCACCGGATCTTAGCATTTTTTCCCTCTTTTGTCGACATAGAATAACCTCTTAACTGAATGCGTCGTTAAGAAACTCCTACTGGCATACACAAGTTATGCATATCCTTTATGCGTGCATGAAACCAGCTTCGGATCTGGACTACATTAAAGTAGCTCGCAGCGCTAAGTACGTGGAGGAGGCAGATACGGGGTACACGATCCTGCAATAAACAGGTGATGGTGGTTATATTGCGCATACACGACGTAAATTAAACAGCCATGATCATGTGTCGGGCGAGAGAGTGATACGCTGCTGGAATAACAAGAGCTCAGCGCACTGGAAGCTATGATACACGACGGGTCGTGTGTTCATTAATTAACAATAAATAACCACAAGCATGTGCTACCAAGCAGACATTTTACTTATGTTGACATGGCGCGGTACAATGTTCTCGTTTCAATTCTGTATAACAAATAATACTAGGTGTTACATTTCGAAATGCTTTAAATCAACGTCAACTTCCAAGTTTCTCTTCTCGGAGGTGAGCAGAACTTGTGCTCAGTATAGTAGAACCCCGCCAGCGCGAAGGAACTTAACGGATAATTCGGCACTAACGTTTTTCAGCCAATCGATAAGCTTGTTAATGCTTAATTGATCAATGACAATCGAACTACATTGATGGTTTTATGCTTCTCAGAGCTAATAAGACTAAAGGCCCGCTCCCTCTTAAGGCTGGTTCACAATAAACCGGAAACGAGAATCAGAACGAAAACGAAAACGGTAAAATTGTTAAAATGTGTACATTTAAATGTGAACATTCACAATTAACGAAAAGCTTGCCGGAGCCCGGGATCGGGAACGGAGAGTTGGCCAAGTTTCAACTTTGGCGTCCACGTTTCCGATCACAGCCCACTAGATTCATTCTATTGCCATCTAAAAGCTATTTTGTCGTCATATATTTTGTAGCAAGAAGACCGTGACATAACCTATGCATTATTTTGTTCCGTGCTGTCCATCATGGAGCAAGTTTTATTTGATGAGATTCTAATATTGAATGTTGAGAAAAATCCTCACGTTTACGATAAGCGGCGCGCCTCGTATAAAGATGAGAAAATGAAAGAGAATACATGGCTTTCAATAGCTGCATCTTTGAACACCGATCGTAAGTGAATCATATTTTATTATTGTATTGTTTGTATTACACAATACATATTCATGCTTCAATTCAATAGCTACTGTTGTGTTCATTTTTGTTCTATTACAAATTTTTCTTCTCTAATTATTTTACGTTATGGTAGACTTAAAATAGGTTGTGATAATAAAGATGCATGGGCATATTTATAGTACCGTACATAATGAAATGTTTCAGTTGAAATTTCGAAGTTGGTTAACCTGTGTTTATGTTGGCTGCCTTGTACTCATGAGAGAACGCCATTGGTCAATTATACACAAATAACATCAGAATGCGTAATATCGACTTTACATATCGTTATTGACATGCATATCGATATGCATAGTCGTCTACGTTCTCGGTTTATTGTGAATCAAAATTTTTCATATTCACGTCCTCTGCTTCTCGTTTTCATTCTGATTCTCGTTCCCGGTTTATTGTGAACCAGCCTTTAGCGGAATCGAATCGAACAATTTCTCTTCATAATGTATATAAATGGAAGATAGCAGAAAGCGGCGCGTCGAATCGAAGTGAATCGAACAGAACAGAATTTATCAAGGCCCGCTCCCACTTAGCGGAATCGAACCGAATCGAAACGAAAAGTCTGCTGCCGCACACACCTAGTGGAATCAAAATGAACAGTACTTTTGTGTTTTGTCATACAAAAGAGAATAATTCTACACAAGATTTATTAATTTTTCTCTGTTCATATTACATTGTGATTTTTGTATACATACTATTTCAGCAATAACTTTCAATAGTAAACAAATTAAGCCGCCAAGAATGTGTGTGGCTCATTTGTTTTTTTCACGAAGGCTTCACGAGAACTTACGATCATACCCGAAACAAGAAATTCTGTTCCGGCAGTGGAATAAATATTTTAGCTCATGAATTCTGTTTTGTTCGATTCGTTCGATTCGATTCGACATGCCGCTTTCTACTATCTTCTGCTTTAAATACATTGTGAAGAGAAATTCTGTTCGATTCGATTCCGCTAAGTTACAAGATCATGATTTCACCCGTCTAAACTTAGAACTATCAAGAAACAAGTATCCTTCCAATTACAGCCTGTTCCATTCATGATCACAATTTCATGGCCGTCTAAACCAGCGTATAATCAACAAAGTTATATCTTGTTGCAATGAGTACTACAAATGCAACTTAAGAGTAATACGGGCAAAATGTAAATATGAATGCTAAATTTCTTACATTTTCTTTGGCAGTGCGTGAAGTGATTAGGCTACTTACTTCTTTACGCATTCGTTTTCTAAAGGTACACTATACGCACTGATAAGTGGGTAAAATGGAACTTTACGCAGTATCTTAGAAAAATTTATGAAGAAATAATTTAATCATTGGGCGATGTTTAGAAATTAGCAGGCTTTGGCAGTTTGTAAAACAAGAGAACATAATTTATGGTTGTTAAATGACAGCTTGATATTCTCTTACTTTATAAATTGTGTATAGGCCTATTTGTGGAAATACTCAATAACATTGACGAAAACTATCTGCATAAAGTTCAGATTCATATATTGCTAATAAAAAGCTCGAACTTTTCATGTGATGTAGCCTATGTCGGGAAATTATATTGGTCCGAATAGTACAGGAAAATAAAAACTCCCACGATTTCTTAATCCTAATATCAGAAGGAAATGAAAACTTGATCGGTGTATATATGAAATGTGCTCCACTTAAATTCTCTCTATCTTGATTTGCCTGAAGAAAAAATTAGCTATTGCAAAACGTGAAATTTACTTTATGTTCGACCATGCCGAAATGTAGTAATTATACACCTGGTAGCAGTCCTTTAATGCATGTCATTAAAGTACACCTACTCATTAAAGTACAGGTGTTCAGCCAATGACAAGACAGCTTTGTACCGTTATAAAACCTCATCCAATGACAAGTCAGCTTTATACCGTTATAAAACCGCAAGTATCGATTATTCTCGGATATGCAATCGAAAGAGAATTAGCGAAAAGTCACGGATGCTGGAAATCCAATACTGTCGCAGAAGGTTATGTTCTGTTACTATAATAATTAGAGTTAATTGAAAATAATATTCAAATAAATTCAATTTGTCATCTCGTTTTTCAATTCTAAATCAATTTTCAGGTTATACCAGAGTAATGTTCATCTTATTCTGTGCCAAGGTCAATGAAATTCGGCCTCGGAAAAAATCAATACTTTCGCGTCTGCGCACATCTCACAATTCAGGTCAGTTCGCACATAACCATAATTTTGAATACTTTCAAGTTAGAAATATGTTCAAGCATAAATAGTCGTATGAAACTTGCCTATAATGGTAATTAAGACGCTCGTATGAAAATTATGAAACTCGCTTGCGCTCGTTTCATAAACAATCATACTTGCGTCTTAATTACTACCATTATAGGCTCGTTGCATAATGTACAGGGACATCACTTTATTTTTACCAACATTTTTAACATTAACCTGGCTATACTCGGAAACACTGTTACCCCCTTCCATTACAGGAGTTTGGTGTTACTAGTGCAATATGTAAACAAATCATTTTACTAGGTATAGGAGGAGAGAAAAGTAGTGTATCCATTTATGTTGTAGGGAAATACGATATTACGATTTTCAGTTTGATCATCACTTTTACGGAATTTATCAAAATACAGTAGAGTAGTAACATTTTTTTTCAAAACTCAACTTTTCAGGCGGCTATGTTTGTTATGTAATGTCTACTTCATTTAGCATATTAATTATTGATGTTAACATACAATATATAGAGTGTATTTAAGTTGAGGGGGTCATAAGTAAAGGGCTGTAAGTGCACTTAAGTTACTTTTGAGAAAATGGGGTTTAAATATTTAAGCTTTCGTAAAATCGGTGAAATTTTTATTTAAATTTTAATGTGTGATGCAATTAAAATATCCCTTTGCCACTAAAATTTTAGATACTTTAGCTTACACTGGATGCACTTAACTCATGTTATTACAAATGTCACTAGCATTCCTTTGCTTCTAGCCACCTCAATTCAAAATAAGCTAATCTGAATTTTTAAACAAGTTGCTGAAAATGGTTGCCGTTCATTACAATGCAGGCTTTAATTCTTTACGCATATTATTAAAAACATTTTGAAGCATATTCTCTGAAATTGAATTTATCCTTTCTTGAATATAATTTTGTAGTACGATATTATTAATATAGGTTCTTTCTTCTATAGAAAACGCAACCATATTTCTGAAACACACTATACACTGCAGTGTTTACTTCAGTGCTTGAAGACTTCGAATACAACAGCGGCCGTAAGTTTGTGTGTCTGACGGGAGCAAGGACATTAGTGAAGGGGTGGGAGTGAAGTACATTCAGAAATGCAGGTACAATAAAAATGCAAGTAAAAATAAAATGATGTCCCTGTACTATTTCTTTACGAGTGGGTTAGGTCTACAGATAGAGACACAAAAAGTTTCAGTTTACATTCACTTTGTAAATCTAATAGTGAAGTCTAAACTTATTGCTTCGAAATTAGTAATACGTTAGAAACACAACTTGTAGATTAATTGATATAGAATTCTCTCTGAATAGTCATCAACTTCGAACAAGTTCTCATTTTAATGGAGCGAAAAGATTCATAACCCTACTCAACAAGCCGGCCACCTGACCCTTATCCTACGCCAGATCGAACCATTTCAGAAACTCGCCAACTATCTGTTTAATGCCATCATCTCACCCGCGTATCGGTCGTCTTTCAGGTTTTGTGGTCATAAATCTACCTTCATATGTCTCCGCTTCTCTACTTGCTTAATGTTCATGTTACTTTACTGCAATAAAATTGCTACCAGACATAAAAATACTAAATGTTTACAGTGTCTCAATGCTGGTTATAATTCTCAACGACTAACCTTTACTTCTGACCTGTTTCGAAGATTAATTGTTGACAGAAATGCAAAACTAGTTCTCAGATGTACATTCTGCCTTCCAGGTGGTCGGTAGGTGAGAAATTCCTACGTAATCGCAGGTTAACAATCCAACAAGGACTCAGACCTAGCTCAATTAGCTACTGATCAAGCAACCGAGTTAAAGTGAAAACCTTTTTTCTTAACTTATTTTATTCCATTTGAACTGTGAATATGGAGAAGAATGGAGCGTGTGAAATGGACGGATAAAATAAGAAGTGAAGCTGTGCTATAAAGAGTGGATGAAGAAAGAATGATGCTGAAACTGATCAGGAAGAGGAAAAAGAATTGGTTGAGTCACTGACTGAGAAGAAACTATAGTCCGAGTCAGCTTACTTCATACCTTAAGGATGAAACCTAACCATTTTTCCCCCATTACTACATATGCTAGTGGATTGTGGTGATTTTCTAGTTTCCAGGTTGAATTTTCTTTTGCCAACTTCGTTTCGAATTTCGATACTGACAAATACTACAAATGGTAGTAATTTTGTAACTAGTATGTTGGCAGCTGAGACAAATATCGGGAACATTTGTCGATACTGGAGTTCCATGAAATTAAAATTGTACTAGATTTCTGAACCGGTTACGGAAAGCTAGTGAAATCTGAACATATTAATAATTAATTAATATCAGTATTAATGTTAATACATAATAGTTGTTTTATGTATTGCGTTGTGATTATTCAAGACTATAGTCAGGTAAGTTTTCGGAGTTAGTACTAATCATTTCATGCGGTCAAACAAAATACATTTTTAGGTTAGATCTCGTGAATCAGTTTTGTTTAGTCAAACCAATGAATTTCATATTGCCAGACAAAATACTTGCATGTTGATCCCTTTCCCGTATAGTTTGCCTACGAAAATATGTTACAAATTATTGAATTATTTAGAATAACCTTCCAGCATAAAGTATGGTAAGTAAATAAGTCATTTAGTACTTAGGATCGTGTGATATCCGTTAACAGTTGGCAACACTGACAAGACGGCAATATTTGCTGTTTAGGAACTGTTCTTATGTGATCCTCACTATACCTACTGAAGGATCCACTGCAAGGAATGGTCAACGGGAGAGAAGTTCGGGACAGAAGAAGATATCAGCAGACAGACAATATTAACATATATGAATCATATGCGGATACTAATAAGAAGGCGGAAAGTAGGAAAGATTGGAGAATGCTGGGTTTGCAGTGAAGTAATGAATAAATGCAGAAAATCATAGAAAAAGGAAAGTTATTAAAATGCGATTTTGTAGTTATACTAGGGGCAGAAGAAATAGGCGGGTATGGCGAACTCCTCATTCACAACCCCGACTCCTATACAACTCAGAACCTGCTTGGTGTATGGTGCTGTGCCAAATAACTTACTTCTCCATTCACACGTTTTGCACTATAGAAAAACTTAAAAGAATAAAATAATAACGTGATTTCTAGACGTGATTTCTAGTAAGTACAAATACCTGATTTACTGAATATTGTTGTTTTGTTTACTCAACTATCCGAACACAGGTCTGAAACTCATAAATGACAATAACGCATTACTCATGAGGTAACTAAGCCAGGAGATAATGGGTTATGGTGGCCAGTTCTCTTTCCCCCGCCATTGGATACATCGCTGAATAGTAACATATTACACTAATCAGGCTTTGGATGATATCATTTATAATATGTCGCAAGTTAGCCATTTCACAAATGTAATAATTATTATAATGTAATGTAAACCTAATAGGAGAAATTAAATATTTAGCACTAGACGCAAGTATTTTATTTTTATGTGTTTTCAGAATATTGTATTGAAATAGTAAATACTAAATAATTGTTATACAATTAGCCTATTAACTTTGTGAATCATGAGAAAATTAAGGTGCAAAAAATTATACAGAGTGTTTAAAAAATACGGGGCATAATTTCAGGTATGTATTTCTCACATGTAGACAATCAAAATAGTTCATTACAACATATGTCCGGAAATGCTTTATTTCCGAGTTATGACCTTCACAACATTGAAATTTACCGGAACGTTTTCTTTTCCGCAGGTCGTTGCCGTCAAAGGAGACATTAAGAGGGCACTCTGACAGTTCATTCCGAGGCGAAGGTTACATTCAGTGTTGTGTAGGCGTTAGACTGTGCGACATGTATTCAAATCAAGAGCTGGCAGAGAGACACTTCATGTACGGTAAGGCGGACGGCAATGCTGCGCTGGCTCGTCGTTTGTACCAGGAGAGGTACCCACAGCGACAATGTCCAGATCGGAAGACATTTGTACGTCTCCATTACCGTCTGTGCGAGTATGGAAAATTTAACTCTCCTGGTTTGGGAAGGGGACGACCAAGATCTACAACTCCAGAAGTACAGGAGGAGATTCTGGAGGCTGTGAACATGACTCCTTCTATCAGCACACGAAGGGTAGCGTTGCAAGTCAATGTTCCTCATACGACTGTGTGGAGACTGTTGAAAGAGTATCAATTGTATCCTTATCATTTGCAACATTACCCTGCACGAGTTAGGTTCTGTCAGTGGTTCTTGCAGCAGTGTGGTGTAAATCTGAACTTTCTTGCCTTAGTATTATTTACAGATGAAGCACAGTTCACACGAGATGGCATAACAAATTTCCACAATCAGCATGTATGGGCGTATGAAAACCCACGTGCAACTGTTCCGTCTCATCACCAGGTGCGGTTCTCCCTCAACATGTGGGCCGGTATCATTGGTGATCGATTAGTTGGACCCCATGTACTTGTAAACAGACTTACGGGGCAGGCGTACACAAACTTCCTGGAAAACACCATACCTCATGTTTTAGAAGACACTCCACTGATCAATCGTCAACACATTCACTTCTTGCATGATGGCGCTTCTGCACACTTCAGTCGTACGGCTCGCCGGTACTTGGATCGAAGGTTTCCTGATCGATGGATAGGTAGAGGTGGACCAATTGCTTGGCCTCCACGCTCACCTGATCTGAACCCTCTCGATTTCTACTTGTGGGGCCATTTAAAATCATTGGTTTATTCGTCTCCGGTGCCTGATTTGGAATCCCTTCGGAGTCGAATTGTGGCATGTTCTGAGGACATACCGGTACGCAATACTCCTGGAGTTTGGGATCGTGTTCGCAGGTCAATGAGACATCGATGTGAGGTCTGTATTCAAGCAGGAGGTGGACATTTTGAACATGTTCTGTAATGACAACGACCTGCGGAAAGAAAAACGTTCCGGTGAATTTCAATGTTGTGAAGGCCATAACTCGGAAATGAAGCATTTCCGGACACATGTTGTAATGAACTATTTTGATTGTCTACATGTGGGAAATACATACCTGAAATTATGCCCCGTATTTTTGAAACACCCTGTATAATATAATTTTACTGTATGTAGAAAATGTACACGTTATTATAACATGAACGAGTTTCGTAATAAAAAAAATACTTACTGTACGTATTAGAAGCATACTTCAGAATGACTTAGCTTAACAAAACAAATAAAAACAATACAGTAAATATGAGTAAAAATCGTTCTGCACAAATTCTTTGAATTGATCGTAGACAAACACCACACGCCTTGGCAATGACTGAAATGATGATAGGTCACTTTTAAAGTCCTCACAATCTTTAAGTTCTTTTAAGAAACAGTAAACGTGATTAATAACACCTTTAGTATGACTTCTGACATCAGGGTTTGACTGAGACATGATAGCGATTACTTGGATAATTAGTATAAAATAAAAATAAATTATGAGTGATTAGTATTCAAAAATACCTTTTATTATGATATAATATATTTGCGAACAAGCTATAACACAATAGCATCACAGACGAGCACTTGTCAACAACTAGCATTCGGACGCAGCGACAGGAAGGTCTCTCTGTTCAGGTCATAAACCGATAGAGAAAGTGTGGAATGAGTATTTTTCGCACAAGACCAAAAACCCGCCTATTTCTTCTGCCTTTACTATAATATAGACGGTTATTCAAATTACATACAAGATTATGGAAAATAAATATTACTTAATTGTTTTGCAACAATGTTGTATCATCTGAAAGCTTATCTAGCTTCGGTGGAATAGGTGATAGAAGTGAGATGGTATGTTGACGAGATAATGCCATAGATTCTACGTGAGACTGTCTGATCTTTATTTTATAGTTGTGATATTTATATCGGAAGAAGTCCAACAAGGTAATCAATCGAAGCGTATCATAGGGTTGGTGGCCAAGTGGATATTATCTGGTAGATCTGGTAGAATTCCTGGGTAGCTCAGCCGAAAGAGCGTTGGCCAAAGGTCCTGGGTTCGATGCCCGGCCCCGGAACAATTTTTCCCTTGAAATTATTCAATGTAAGAACTTGTATATGGCGGGGCAATTAAACAGATTCTGATTTTATTTTTTACAAACACACAAAAATTTCTCATAAAATGTAATTTCGCGCTAAAGAACGTACATTTCGCAATTTTCTACTCAATTTTGCATTTTATTGCGAATTTAAAAACTACAGTAGTATGCTTAACATGCTTTTAAACATAAAATCTCTTACTTTAACAGCATTTGGGCACATTTCGCGTTTTTCGCGTTTATCGATTGCCAAAATCTAGGATCTCTATGTATGGCGATCAGGATCATATAAGAACGTTAGGTTCTTATATGATCCATTCTTCCCACGTGGTCAGTTGTTCCGTATTTCCGGGGACTTCTAGAACTTAATGTGTGTGCATAGCGAGAGTTGACTATATTACAATAATATTGAGTAAATGGAGTTGGAAATGGTCTTGGTTTGGCTGCACTTTCAATGTCCGTGTAGCGTGGCGAGGGTAATGGTCAGATGTGTGGGCAAGTGCTAAATCTGGGTGGGCATAGCCCCTCTGCTGGCACCGTTCCTGCACTTTCCATTTCGTTTAGGGCTGACGGTCGGAACTATTTATTCCTCTGTTTGATTTTTTAACGTTGAATGAGCCTGCGCTAGACACAAAATAAAAGCCACGTTGGCGCGTAACATGGTTAAATGCCAGTAACTAAGTCGTTGCAAAAGACAGACAACGCAGAACTGTGTATAAGTTAAATAGCTTTCTGTCTGTATAGTTTATTTTATTTCATAATAAGAATTTACACATTGTTAAACACAGTAATTACTGAAAACATACAATTTTCGCTCACTCCTTTTTAAGAGCTTGCCATGTGCAAAGTACGCTACAAGAGTTACAACTCATTCATTCATAGCTTTTTGCCCACGAGCACAACTTTCACTACAAACCCAGCATTCTCCAGTCTACCGTATTTTTCGCCTTCCTCTTACAAGCAAATATTCTGATGGGGCAGTCGATCTGGTTGGCGAGTTGGTATAGCGCTGGCCTTCTATGACCAAGGTTGCGAGTTCGATCCCGGGCCAGGTCGATGGCATTTAAGTGTGCTTAAATGCGACAGGCTCATGTCAGTAGATTTACTGGCATGTAAAAGAACTCTTGCGGGACAAAATTCCGGCACATCTGGCGACGCTGATATAACCTTTGCAGTTGCGAGCGTCATTAAATAAAACATAACATTTGTGTGTGTATTTATTTACACTGCAAGTGGGCAAGCACCCGGTGGCAGTGGTATATACAATATTAACAATACACAATAAAATGATAAGCAATACACAGTAAAATTTACAATACACAATACAATTTTACAACACATATACAATTTATACACAATACATTTTAACACAATAATAATAAAACATAAATAAAATACCTAATTTGACATTACAACCTACATAATTATGTATAGGTCCTACATAAGTTTCAATAGTCTTTCACTTCATCTCATTTCCTGTAGTGGCACTATGACGCATTTCACTGACACTTTAGCACATTTCACTGACACTCTGTAACACATTTCACTGACACTATAGAACACATTTCATTGACGCTATAAATTATCACTGATCGGAACTGTTCATTGCACTGTAAAACCATAACTTCACTGACTCACCTCGCTTCACTGATACAACAGTTCAAATAAGTCAAATAATTACATCCTTATGCATACTTATAAACAGAACTACATTTAAACTAAACATTTCTAGTCTAAGGCCCTCTTACACGCTATTTTTAAATAATTTACAATTCAAACCAAGGAAGTAAACTCGTCAGGCTAGATAAATACATGTCACCTTAAAAAATTAAATGTTGAATGTCACCTTAATTTTAATTTGCACTTTATACACAACTTTTTAAATTATTCTTGAATCTCCTTAAGGAAGGACAGCCCTCAAAGACCGCTGCAGGTAGGTCATTCCAATCTGATGGGCATAGATACAAAAGTTAATTATTTTTTCTTCCATCATGTTAATAATGTCAAAAGAAGTGCTTATACAAATTTTGGACACTCGACCGCAATTACGAGACAGTCCAAAAAGTGATTTTCCCTGGGGCCGTTTACAAAAAAAAACACAATTGCATGGAAAAATTTATTGAAACAGACACAGCAATTGTTGCGCTATTTGTCAACATATCCCCTCATTGGAACTGAGACATTTGTCATACCATTTTTTGTATCCTTGTGTCGTAGAAGTCAGCCGCTTGGGATCGGAACCAGTGTTTGACAGTCGTCTGCACCTCTCTGTCTATCCCATGGCATGACAAAAGTCACAATTCCAGTGGGGAATATGTTTAAAACTATCTCAACAATTGCTGTGTCTGTTCCAATAAATTTGTCCAATTAAATCTTGTTTTATTTCTGTTAACGGCCCTTGGCAAATTAATTTTTTACGACCCTCGTAATTGCGGTCGAGTGGCCAAAATTTGCATAAGCAGTTCTTTTAACATTATTAACATGGTGAAAGAAAAAAATGTTTTTTTTTGTCTTTCCCCATCAGAATGTTTACTTGTTAGTCTCCGCATTCGATTCATCTATCTTAATGTCGTCTATCATCTGATATCTTCTCATATGACATCTTTGATACATCGTACCTCCTCATACTTGTTCTCTTTCATAATAGCCCTGCCAAGACTCTGGAATTCGCTATCTGCTAGCATCAGGGACTGACGAAATAAAATTGAATTCAAGCGAAACTTACTAGGCACTTGGTCAGTAACCGAGACTCGTTCAGACATGGCTTCTTGTAAATAATTCTCTTATATAGGGACATCATTTTATTTTTACTAACATTTTTAATATTAACCTGACTATACCTTTGTATCAACGCCGTTTTCTACCCCCTTCCACGACTGGAGTTCGATGATACTGGCGTAATATATAAACAAATCACTTTACTAGGTATAGGAGGGAAGAAAAGTAGTTCATCCATTTACGTAAACTAGAAAATATCGCGCTTTTGAGTGTGATAATTTTCATTAGGTTTTTGTTTAATCAAAATACAGTACAGTATTAACAATAAGTTTTTTTACACATGAACTGAGCTGTCCATGTGGACGTATTCATTACGCTGTGTATATTATACTATCTACAGCACATTAGCGTACAATATAGAGAATAAAGTTAAATTGAAAAATAATCATAATATGGATATTTAAACACATTTTTGAAAATGGTGACCGTTCATTTCGATACAGGCTTCAGTTCTAATGTGCATATTATCGCACTATAGACTATTGTACCTAATCCCAATTACCAGTTTCGTTCTTCGTACTAGTAACTCATGTTGAAATAATTCTGTACCTACTCTATAAAGGAGTACCTTACGTACTGTGAATTCAGTCTTCACTTCTGCCCAATCCGAAAAGATAAAATTACTCAGACGTACTATCTACTGTACGTCCAAGTGGTTATGTCGCAGGGTCGTAGAAAGGGAGTAAATCACGTAACAGTTAATTACTTAACGAGGCCCTTTTATTTAAGTTGTTTTAAACAGTTCTATAATATTACGCAGACGTCAAATTCCTAACAGAAATTAATGTTCTCACAAAAGAGCTAAGACGACAAACCAGCCACTAGCTGGCGAATAAAAGCAGGTGGGGGAAACCGGGATACGACGTAGGCAAACGGACGACAGTACCTGTGCGAAAATGATTCAATATTGAAAGCTTTTTCGTCACTGGAAAACGCGAACATATTTTTGGAACGTACTGTTTACTATGACCGTAAGGCTACTATGACTGTATATGCGGTCTTGGATCTGTGTGCAGGACGGTTGAACTTCATTAGTAGAAGGAGTGGGACTGAAATACATTAAAAAAACTCAGGTACAATAAAAATTGAAGTAAAAATAAAATGATGTCCCTGTACTTCTAACGAAGCGGCTACCATGTATTAGTGAGGTATAGGAGGGAAGAGGGAAATGTACCAACCAACAAAGGTAAAGATGCCAGTAGAGTATAAAACAATAAATAAATGTGAGGACAGAATAGATAGGGCTTTGGAGAGATTATTAGCGAAGAAGAAGAGTGCTAAAAAGTGAGTGCAAGAAAGTTAGGGGTGGAAAAAGTGGTAGAAATTTAGTTCTTATAGAATTTTTACCAATAAAGGCCATGGTTTTTGTTTTGTGTATAGAAATTTCTAAACTGTAGGCCTACTCTTTTGCTTTTTGATATAGCCTATGAATTGCCATTTGTAAGTTGTCAATAACTTTGGAGCAGAGCAAGTAAATGCTTTTACTTATCTTGGCTGCAATCTCTCCTATATTCATTCTCGAGATATAGGTAATAAATTAGCCAAATTTCAATAGCTGCTAAGAACAATTAGAAATACACTGTTTAAGAAGGTCCGGCAAGACACAATTCTGAAATTCTACAAAACAATGCCCATTCCAACTTTGCTATATGGATCAGAAACTTGGACTCTAACAATAAGTCAACTGAAAAGAATATAAGCAGCTGAGATGAGATTACTAAGTCCGCTAGCAGGCTACACTCTCTATGACCATAAATATAATGAAGACATCCGACAAGGACTAAATATCGCAGCCATTATAGAGACAATCCACAAATATCGGAGCAACTGGCATGAGCATGTTCTACGGATGCCAAATGATAGACTACCCAGGAGATTATTAAATTACAGACCCCTTGGATACAGAGATCGTGGACGCCCGAAGAAGCGATGGAGAGACCAGCTTTTCACCTGAGACGGAACAGGCCAAATGGCCTAAACCCTGATAGCTATTGATGATGATGAAAAGTGGTAGAATAGGAACAGAGAAGAAAGTGTTAAGTATAAGAAGATAGTGTAAGAGTATAATACGATAGACTAACAAAAAATGAATAAAAGAGAATTAAAGTAAAAAAAAAACATCTGAACAAATGTGAAGTGAAGAGAGAGGAATTGGAAGTGTAATGAAGTGAATTAAATATTTCATGTTTTTCAATGTCGTGAGTTGGGAGTAGTGTCAGAAGGCTATAACTGTAGGAGTATTATAGAAATAAATATATGGAAAGAGGTAATAAAATAGGAAATTTAGGAGTGAAGCGAAGAGAAAGCGATCAATACGTAAATAAACAGAGGATAGAAAAAAATAAGTGATATGAAAATTGTAAAATAGAGAAAAGGGAAAAGCCAACAATTAATTTAGGAGAAAATAGCCGGAAAATAATGATTAAGGGTAGGTAGATTTTAGAATAGAGAAGAAAATAAATAAATAATGCAAATTATTAAGGAAGGAATATGCAATATTTAATAGGTAAGCGAGAAATGGAAATGAGACAGTCTAGGTAGGAGAGAGAATAGAAGAGGATAGAGAGGGAAGAACGTATAGCAATTCAGTGAAGACAGAACATAAGAAAGTAATCAAGAAATATTTGGCAAATGAATGTATTAATAGAAAAGGGTTGTATGTATTAAAGGGAAGGTGGATCGAAAAGCATAAATGTGAAGGTCCACCATAACTGTGAATTGTGAAGTTGACTGACAAATAAATATCATAAATCATCATTCTTTCCTGTCGTTCTTAAAATAATATTTATGTATAATGTTAACTTTAATGTGTTTTTATTTACGTAAACAAGGAAGCGCACGGATATGGCTAGTTTGTTAATAAAACTTTGTTATATTGAAGATGCTACGTAGTCCGCTGTGACGTCATCTTTAGATAAGAGTGCGTATTCCGAATCTCACCGGTGAGCAATCCGATGGCATCACGGTGTTCCGAATTCCACCGATGACGTCATTGATGCTCCACCGGTGTCGCACCGGTGCCATCAACTTGCAGAGGTGGTGGCAGTCTCCATCAGCCGCCATCAGTGAATCTGATTGGTTCTTGTATAGGGCGGGAATTAACAGACGAATAACATCGTGCACTGTTGTGTCATGGCGATGTGTTCTGCTTTAGTTCTGCTGTATTGTTCGTAATGGGCACAACGTAAAAACAATATGTTAATGGCTTATGAGCGAACATGTCAACGGACCAGTTATTACTACCGGTTCAAGAAATAAATTGTCTATGCTATCTTTTCTTTGAACGAGATAGGAGTACGAAAATTTCGCAAAATTTTGCTAGCGTAGCACAGACAACAACTTGTACAGTCGCCATGACAGCCATCGATCGTTCCAGCAGTTTTGTTCCTTATTTCGCTGCAACGTGACGTCATTGATGCCACCGGACCGGTGAGATTCGGAATACGCTGAGATATATTGGTGTGATGCAAGCGTCCCGAGTACAAGCGCGAATACTCTGTAATATTTAATAAAATTAAAAACGTACAGTCTTAGAAAAATGTTTTGTGGCACAGATACTTTATTGTAAGTCCCAGAAAGGAGGCAGTGCGCATGATCAGAGGACGAGCGACCTGGTTCACAAAAGAACGACTAGTTGAGGTAATAAAATTAGTTTCATACAAATCTGGCTTTCAGGTAGTAGCTCCCTGTAAAGCAGGTTTGAGCAATTTCAAGGAAAAATTGTTCCGGGGCCGGGTATCGATCCCGGGACCCTTCGCTTAGCGCGCGAAAAATTGTGACGGTGTCGTGTATAGTTCCTGGGGTAGCTCAGTCGGAAGAGCGTTCGCGCGCTAAGCGAAGGGTCCCGGGATCTATACCCGGCCCCGGAACAATTTTTCCTTGAAATTGTTCGAAATTAGTTTCGTTTCGTTGTATGTATGATCATGCGCACTGCCTCCTTTGTGGGACTTGTAAAGTATCTATGCGATAAAACTCTTTTCTAAGACTGTACATGAAGAAATATCATTTAGGGAGATGGGGCTGGTAAGCAATCCCTCCCTAAGTTTAAGAAAATTAAGAACTGAGTAGTACTATTAAGGAAAAAAATTGAGAACTGTACCTTTCATATTAAAACATTCCACGTTTATAAAAGCTTAAGAAATAAAAGACGAACTAGTTAATGACTTTGCTCAAATTAAACCAATGCGTTACTCTTTGCGTGGTTGTTAATTGAGATTAAAATTTTTATTTACCAATAAAATTATGTGTTCATTTATTAGCACTTACGTCATATTAGCACTTACGGCATATTAACGGCATGTGCATGTAAAATTACGTATCATATCCTGGGGGGCAAAGGCTAATTGGGATTTCTCTGATCGGGTCGAAAACCCTGATAGAACTGATATTTAAGCCTTGCGGTGAATTTTAGTGAAACTGAAAAGAAACTGGCTACTGAAGGATGCACTGGAAGAAATCGTGAACGGGAGAAGAGTTTGGGGCAGAAGAAGATATCAGATGATAGGACGACATTAAGATATGTGGATCATATGCGGAGACTAAGAGAAAGGCAGAAAGTTGGAGACATTGAAGAATGCTGGGTTTGCAGTAAAAGACTTGCCCATGGGCAGAACACTTATGTATGTATAGGCAGGATACGTTAAAACTAGGTCTATGTATGGTAATTGGAAATGTACTGTAAAATGAGGTAAACTTGACCATGAAATAATAAATAAATAAATAATTGAATAAGTAAATGAATTAATGAATAAATAAATGTATCAGTAAATAAGTAAATAAATAAGTACATGTATAAATAAATGAACAAATAAATAACGAAACAAGTAAATAAATTAATAAACAAATGAATAAATTGTACTGGAAAGTCACAATTTCCCATTTTGTTAACATTTGCCCGACAAAACAGTCGCTGGTACATTGAGATGTTTAAATCCAGAATTCTTCTGGAGAACATTTTCTAATTTTTCGCGTACTTTTCTCCGACTGGTGCCGAACTAAGCTTCTCGCTATCATGAGCCAGGAGGAGAAGTTGCTCATAAATTTGTTCAATGTTATGAACACAAAATTCGGAAAAAATTAAATGTGTTGGGTAATCAACAAGTTTTGACAAACAAATTTTAACTAATTATTCTTTTTTGGAACAAAGACAACGGAATAAGATATGATTTAGCAATTACATTATCGTCTAATATATTTTTCCATATTACGTTTCCGAGAAAATACTATAAATTCATACTTCTACCGCATTATTATTAATTTTATTGAATCAATTGCAACCGAAAATCAGAGAGGTTATATGATTGCAATAATATATTAACCCAAGTGAATCCGATGAACCAATTCGCAGCTTGACGCTGTTCAGATTTCCATGCAAAGTGCTTTGTGTCCGTATCGATCAAGTGCAGAGCGACAAGGACTACTCGTAACGACGGCCAGCTAGTCAGAGCTCGAATGTGCAGCGGAGTGCCTTCTCGAATAATTCACTCTCAGCCAAGTGACCTTGCGATCGATACGAAAATTGCAAACCTTACTCAACGAGCCTTCCACGTACACCATCTGCCGTCGGATTCGCAAACCACTTGCAAAACCTGACCTACTTTACTGCAAATTTTTTGCTCGTTGTTTTCTGTATGACTCACACTCGCCGCTTTTAGTTCAGAACGTACTTCCCTCTATGCTAGTAACATTGACAGAGTTACGCTCCTCCTTATGTAGGTCATTACCAGTTCTGAAGGCTGCTCAAGTTCAGAGGGTGTATTTTTAACGACGCTCTCAGCTGAAGAAGTTATTCTGCGCCGGAGAGTTGATTAGTATTTGTGGAATGGAAGCAGGGTTGCCACATGTTCCAGATCGTAATCATTATGAGCACTGTTTAGGACGATTTGCAGGCTTGCCAATCCTCCAGGAATGGCCGGAAGTCTCCCGGAATCGAATGCAGTCACCCGTCTATAGACAGAAACCCGGTATTTCCCGGAATTATGTCAACTCCGCTTTTTAATTTTATTTTTTGTTTCAAACGAAAAGTAAGAATACTTGATTTTCAGTAATTTTACCAGCTACTGTGTTATCATTTACATGCTGTAGTATTATTATTATAAGTTGATATTATGGTACTTATATGCATGATTTCTGTGGTCGGGAGGAAAAAGGTCTTAAGTCAATTTTTTGTGAAAATGAGATTTTTATATATTCTGAAAGTGGAAACAATTCTCTACAATCTGGTAAAACGGCTAAAGTCAAATAAGACTCCTGACTGGATTTATAGAGCGTTACCAAATGTCCTAAGTACATTTTGAATCGAGCGCACACAGAATAAAGGGCTTAAGAATATGTAATACTTTATTCCTTACAAACCATCACATGTTTACTTTCCATGCTTCCCTATTAAAAAGGTCTAACTTGTATTCTAGCCATTTTATCATATACTGATGCCCTTTCCTTTTAAAATTTTAAGCACCAGGGTAAACAGTCCTATAATTCCTTAAGACCCATTTTGCATTCCTAATAATTTACATTTCTCATTTATTTTGACATGAAAAAGGTCTTACGTTTAATAGTCCGTTCTACTCAGTTTGGCTTCTAGTCTTAAAAGGGCTTAAGTGCGGCTATTTTTGGAAATAATCAGTAAAATTGTTAAATGAGCAATATTAACTATTTTAGAAGAAATATAAACAAATAATATCCAGGAAAAACCTCTTAATTAAAAAAAACTCTATAATTGGCACCAATTTCAATCTTTCTACTGCTCTCCTGAAAAGTATAAAATTTTTACTTAAGACCTTTTTCCTCCCGGCCACAGATTTAGGCATTTGTTTTTCATATTTTGTTACCATTTGTTTCCATTTTTCTTTCTGAAATTTAAGTTCTCCAGTCTGAGATACCAAAGTTGAAGGACTATGTTTACAGTATAGGCTACAGAGTTTTCATTAAGTACGGAATATTACTCATAACTTCTTAAATTTTAATAAAAAAAAAACTTTTATACAAAGAGCTGTTGGAGATAAACTATACAATATGACACCAGCGTTCGAAAAAAGTTATTCAGACATACTTAATAGCACCCTATGTGAAGATTTACATGTTCTGAATCTCCATTAAATTTTACGTATGAATTTATTCCATTGAGGTTACTTGAAGTCCAGAATGGTATCAGGATAAACCAAGAAATACTGAAGTCCTGAAAGGAAGAATTATATATGAGATGGAACAGATAAATCACGTAACTGTGAGAAAGACAATGGACTGTTTCCGTGATAGATTGGGACATTGTTTGGCTCTGAATGGTTCTCAATTTGAGCATCTGTTGTAAAGTTCATAACTATGTTTTCCAGAATGTTACTATTTCTAATTTAATTCGAATAGCTTCACTTCTCATGTAGTCATTTAGACTAACCTGCTAAGGGTTTCAGTAGCTTTATTTTTTTATTTTTAGTTGGTTTTTTAAGACGCTGTGTCAACTACTCGGTTGTTTAGCGTCGATGGGATTGGTGACAGCGAGATTAGGCCAAGGATTCGCCATAGATTACCTGACATTAGCCTTATATTTGGAGAAAATCTCGGAAAAAAAACCAACCAGGTACTCAGCCCAAGCGAGAATCGAACCCACGTCCGAGCGCAACTCCGGATCCGCAGGCAAGCGCCTCAACCGACTGAGCTACGCCGGTGGGTAGTAGCTTTGTTTTGCTACGTCAATTTGTCATTTTTGTTGATTTGTTGACACTCAGTTTTCTGCTGCTTAGATGGAGAAATAATGGTAGGACGGGTGTTTTACAGAGGTTTACAATGGTTTCTTTTCTCACTTACTTTAACATCGTACTTTTGATTTTACGTGTTCATTTCTATCTCTGAATAATTTGAATTTTGGTGTGAGATGTTGCATTCCTAATAATTAAAATCATTAACTTGTTCCAGGACTTCATTATTAATATATATTTTTTTGTTTGTAAGTGTTCTGTATCCAAAACTTAAAAAGCTTTCTTTATGTCCGGAGTCCAAAGCCCTTTCTGTATCAACACCGGTAACCTGTACTGTTACCAGTATTTCACCTAAGCCTATTTATGATAGATGAAATGAGGGAAGGGTGGAGAGTGTTGATGGAACAATATAGTGCATCTGTAGTACCCCGAGAGAATCCCCCTGCAGCGTATGTTTTGTCCACCAGAAATTCTATCACAACCTAGTCGGATATCGAACCCGTGGAGTCTGGATGCAGGACCAGTGCGCCAGCGCTTGGGCCACAGATGGGATGGAATGCGTGAATATGATCTGAGATTCATTTTCCTCTCAAGGATCCACACTGATAACTGCAACTATTTCTTCTATATGATCTTGAACCTTAGGAATAGTGTACTTCAACACTTTACTTGCCGGTAACCCCCACATTCAAATGCTTCTCCTTTCTTGAATACTGGACTTATTAGTCTTTCTTCCCATTGTTTTGGTGATACTTCAGATTTCCATGCATTCTGTATTACTTTATGTATTCTATTAATGGGGTTATCATCCTGCAATTTTAATTAGTTCTGTATTCAGTCCGTCTGGCCCCGGAACTCTATTATTGTTCAGTTTATCAATGGCTGAAATAACCTCTACTTTCGTTGGTTCTGTTTCTGCTGATGTGGTTATTTCGTCTATTTGTTCTCTTTATATCCCCCTTAGTTCTGCTTTCATTTTTTGTGTGCCTCCATATTGCTCCTGGAATTATTCATTTCATCATTTATTACTTCATATTCATTTATTTTTATTTCCATTTTTTATTTTTACATTCACAACATTTATTCTGAAATCCTCATTATTTTAGCATTCTTGTGAAACTGTTTTCTTTATTTTTGGGAATTAATGCTTCTATCCATTTTAATTGATCCTTCAAATAGGCTTACTTTCTCTCTCTTTTTTTTTCTCCTGAAGTCTTCTTTCTACTCTACTTATTCTCTTAGGGTGCTATGCATAGACATTTCGCTAGCCCGCGCTACGAGCGTGCTAAACTAGCCCCGGCTATCGACTGATTACTTGTACAGGATTCATATCATATCATATTGCTAACACTGGTTTATGAATACGAAAAAGTTAGTTCGCTGACCATCCACCGGTAGCCAGCGCTAAGAATGTCTAGTTTTCCTTCGGTCTCCTTGTGAAATGTCTTGTGATTATGGTACCACAAACAATACATAGGATAAAGGGTGCTAATATTGTGATAGTTCTTTTTGAGAATGCATTACAATTTTACTGAGCGAGAGAAGGATCGGTTTTGTGCAGCAACTTGTCCACGAACTTTTCCTTAATACGTTGACGCAAAGAACCGATCTTCCTCTCGCTCAGTAAAATTGTAATAAATTCTTAAAAGAACTATCACAGTGTTACCAACCTTTACCCTATAACCACAGACTAGTATATACAGTCATGAAGCTCAGTACGTAGTAAATATGCATCCATAGATAGTTGCTAACCACTAGGATCGCTAGTATCGCCTCATTACAGACAATGCGAAATAATACCTGCACAGTCTATTGTTCCTAGTACCCTCATAAACTCAAGCTTCTTGACTGTATATACTAGACTGTGCTATAGCTACAGGATGGAAGTAAAATAACCCTGCAAATTGAAATGGACGATAGTTTACACTTAATGAATGGAAAACCTATAATCCGTTTTGTGATTAAATGCACGGTTAATTAGAAACTTAAGTCTGAAGTTTCAATAGTCTGGCAACATCGCCGCTAACAGACTTCTCTTTCTTCTCGTAGTACAGATGAAAGAGGTCAAGGAATTCAGATATGTCTGCTAAGATAAACCCCCACCTCCCTTTCTGGCTACAACGTTGCATCTGATCACACCGTTAAGAGGCCTCAAAATTAGTACTTTTTAAAGTAAATTTAGACGAAAACCGTCCACGCTACTGAAATATGCCAGATAGATAATAATTCATTATTAGATCTTCTATCAATATGGACAAAAATGACGATTCTATTCGGAACAATTACCGAATGAGAAGGTGTTAAACATTTGGGAAAATACATTTTTTCTGAGAAAACTATGAACTTTTCACCAATATGGTGTTAAACGTTTTTGTTACATACGTGCTATTCGCTCTGAAAATCTGCAGAGTTATTTCACTTCCACCCTGTATACAATATATTTGTATTCCTAAAGCAGCGTGGCTAATTTAATTCAACTGAAAATGTGAATAGTCTAATATATTTTTCAGAAATTGATAGACTTATATAACGTACATAAAATTTTCCAGAAAATCTAGTAGAACATCAACAATGTGGTACAATCGAATTTTTTAACTTCTTCACAGTAGTAGGACTATTTTGAAAACGCTTTTCAAGTAACTCCAAAGTAAAAATCTACCAGACTGATGAGAGTGCAAAATGTCTGTTTCAAATACGATTGTGAACATGTTAATTAACATTCCATTATCATTATCATCATCAGCCTCATGGTATAGACCAAGATTGGCTTTTTCCATCTTCACATGTCTTGATCTTTCCATATTTCCCTTGGTTTGCCCACTCCTCTTCCATCTCTTTGTCTGTACTCTTTCATAACCTTCGACCTCTTGTTTCTGTCATTATTTCTACATGTTATTTCCATCCCTTCCTGTAATTTCCTATGTTACGTTGAATTATTCGCCTTGGGTAACACTGTCAAGATCAGGTTACCAGCCTATGTTTAACTCCCATTCATCTTGGACCCGGTTTTATTTTGCAGTATCCCCTAATAGATAGGTTGTCTTTGGACTTACGAACCCCTCCTGTCCGTCTGTGTACTATCCCAATAACAAGGGTTGCTCCTTGTGATCTTCAAGCTATTTCATGACGACCGTTGAAGTGTTCACCCTTAACTTCGGGCACAGGCCCTTCATATTTGTATCTCCTAGGTCAAGAGAAAGAGAGAGAGTGTCCCAGCATTTAAGCCCTCAGGTAGTGGACTCCTTGTTGATCCACGGGTTCATATTATCATAGCTCCCGATAGGGGTTACAAGTGCGCAGAATTGAGATATAAATATGAAGAGCTTATCGTTACACATCGTTGATGTTTTCAATACAGTAATTAATATAATTTATAAGGTATTGAACTCTTTAAGATAAATTTTAAAATTATACACTTAACGATATGTATCTGAGGAAGAAGAATTGTTTGTATACGTCTGAAATCTGATTCGTGTAATATGTTACTAGTCAGCGATGTATGCAATGGAGGAGGAAAGGGACTGGCTACCCTATCCCATTATCTCCTGACTTAGTTGCGTCATGAGTGATGCCTTATTAGTGTCACTTATGATGTTCAAACCTGTGTTCTGACAGTTGACTAAACAACAAAACAACAATAAAGTTATAATTAGCTCACGTCTGAAATCTCTAAAGCTTCCGCTCGTGTGTTTTCTTGCCGTTCTTGGAAACATAAAATTAAAATTATATACTTGAATTGTATTAAAATAATATACAAATATTAAACAGCGTACATTACAAAATAAAATGTCACTAATTTTATTGTAATAATATGAAAATGCAGGAAATATTCTTAAGAGTTCATTTTTCTGTATGTAAATGTTAAAAAAAGAATTGTACGCTTCATTTGATATCCAAAATCATTTATTAATGCTTGATGAGGATAATTATTAAAAAAATAATTGTATAGTCTTAGGCCGAAATTAGATGCCTCAGACCAGATTCGATATTACACTTTAGTTCAATTAGTGGAAAAGATATACCATATCTTCTTGTAGAGTAAGTATGAGAATGTGACGAGTGCTTAGTTTTATTTTTGTGGTAGTATGCTAATAATATATACGTAGTTATTTTTTTATCTAAAACTTTCAAATATTTATATATGAGATTTGTTGGATATTTCATTGTTCTGCTGTATTTCCTTTGTTTTCCTTGTATCCCTCTTCTTCTTCAATTACTCTTGTTCCCCTTGTATACCTCTTGTTCTCCTTTTATTCCCTGGTTCTCCTTGTATTCCCCTTGATCTAATTTTATTCCCCTTGTTCTTGTCGTATTCCTCTTGTTCTCCTTGTATCCTCCTTTTTCTCATTGTATTCCCCTTTTTGCCCTTGTATTCCTTTTGTTCTCTTGTATTCTTATTCTCCTTGTATTTCCCTTGTTCATCTTGTATTCTCTTTTACCTCCTTATATTCCTCTTGTTATCCTTGTATTCCCTTCGTTTTCATTGTATTTCCCTTTTTGTCCTTGTATTCATTTTGTTCTTCTTATATTCCCTTTGTTCTCCTTGCATTCCCCTTGTTCTTCTTGTATTCCCTTTGTTATACTTGTATTCCCTTTTCCTTGTATATTTCTCTTTTTCTCCTTGTATTTCTCTTGTTTTCCTTGCACTCTTCTTGTTCTCCTTGTACTCCCTTTGTTCTCGTTATATTATCATTAATCCCCTTGTATTCCCTTTGCTCTCCTTACATTTATCTTGTATGTTTCTCTTTTTCTCCTTGTATTTCTCTTCTCGTTGTGTTTCTCTTGTTCTCCTTTTATTTCTTGTATTCTCCTTGTATTTCTCTTGTTCTCCTTGCACTCTCCTTGTTCTCCTTATAGTCCCTTTGTTCTCGTATTCTCGTTAATCTCCTTGTATTCCCTTTGCTCTCCTTACATCTCTCTTGTATATTTTATTTTTCTCCTTGTATTTCTCTTGTTCTCGTATTTCTCCTTGTATTTCTCTTGTTCTCTTTGAACTCTCCTTGTTCTCCTTGTATTTCTCTTGTTCTCGTATTTCTCTTCTTCTTGCACTCTCCTTGTTCTCCTTGTACTCCCTTTGTTCTCGTTGTATTCTTTTTAATCTCCTTGTATTCCCTTTGTTCTTCTTACATTTATCTTGTATATTTCTCTTCTTCTCCTTGTATTTACATTGTTCTCCTTGTACTCTACTTGTTCTCTTTGTATTCTCTGTGTTCGTTTTGTATTCCCATTGTTCTCCATGTATTCCCTTTATTCTCTTTGTATTTCGCTTGTTCTCCTTGTATTTCTCTTGTTCTCCTTGCACTCTCCTTGTTCTCCTTGTACTCCCTTTGTTCTCGTTGTATTCTCATTAATTTCCTTATATCCCCTTTGTTCTCCTTACATTTATCTTGTATATTTCTCTTCTTCTCCTTGTATTTACATTGTTCTCCTTGTACTCTACTTGTTCTCTTTGTATTCTCTGTGTTCGTTTTGTATTCCCATTGTTCTCCATGCATTCCCTTTATTCTCTTTGTATTTCGCTTGTTCTCCTTGTATTTATCTTGTTCATCCTGTATTCCCTTTGTTTTCCTTGTATTCTCACTGCACTCACGTTTTACTACCTGTATCCACCTTGTTCTCCTTGTATTTCTCTTGTTCTTCTTGTATTCCCTTTGTTCTCCTTTTATTCCCCTTGTTCTACCTGCATTCACCTTTTTCTCCCTGTGTTCTCCTTGTATTCTCCTTGTTCACATTGTATTCCCCTTGCATTCCTTTTATTCTCCATGTATTATCCGTGTTCTCATTGTATTCCCCTTGCTTTTCTTGCATTTCCCTTGTTCTCTTTACCTTCCCTTGTTCTCCTTATGGCGACGAGAGGGGAGTTACATTTTGCAACGATTAATTCCCAAGTTATCCCTGCCATAATATCTAGTGAGCAGAAAAGTATCGTTTTCCGTCAAAATCCTACTTCACAGACACTTTGACTATCACAAATCACATTGGATAATCCATGGATTGATCACTGTGTCCTTTTAGTAAGAGTACCTGCCTTAACCTGCTGTTTGTACTCCGATATTAAAGAACAATTTGAAATGCCTGTCTGAGCACAATAATGTCAAACAGTAGTCATGTCTAAACTGTTTCGTAATTTGTTTCTTTAATTGCGTTTTTTGTTAGGTAAGCTGTCCGTCCCAGGAACGCCAAGGTGAACTACACTGCTATAGACAGCATTCATGACAGTGCTGGCGGAGAAGTTGCCGCCCGTGCCAGGCGTTATGCAGAATCATTTTGCTCTCTACGAACTAAGGTGAGTGCAAGAGCTTTAAACGATAAAACAATCAACTTTCACTTATATACGGTCAAATAAGGTGAATAAATAATTAATGTATTTTGGTCGAATTAGTTTAATTCATAACGTCCAACACTTACTTCTTCCTATGCCTTTTCTGAAGGAGGCGGTGTGTAGTTCCGAAACGTTGGATTTTTCTGATATCATTCATATACTCGAAAGTATCACACCACGCTTAACATCGTCAGAATTTCAAATCATACTTGATAACTTTATAAATAACAATACTTCAATATTAATTACTTTCAGAACGGCCCCTAGGTTCACTCAGCCTTCTATAAAATTGAGTACCGGGTCTTTCCCGGGGGTAAAAGGCGGTCAGAGCGTGGTGCCGACCACACCACCTCATTCTAGTGCCGAGGTCACGGAAAGCATGGGGCTCTACCTCCATGCCCCCCAAGTGCCTTCATGGCATATTACGGGGATACCTTTACCTTTTATATATATATATATATATATATATATATATATATATATATATATATATATATATATATATATATAATGAAACAATATTGCATGGCTTGCTTGATTCTGTGAACCAGAATAGTGATATGTCATACAACTAAAGGTAAACGTGTCAAATGATGTCTCTGTAAATAGGTGGGATATCAGATTACTATGAGAAGGTCAAAAATATCTGAATCTATTTATGATACGGAATTATGTACTTAGACTTCGCACAAGAACATCTTCGTAATTTAACTTTTTCTTTAGTTTCTCAATATGCAGAAATAAACTGTTAAGTATTCTGACAATGAAAGAAGTAGATTTCGATATATTTTGCACAATCATGCCCTTTTTGCATACTTATCATCATCATTGTTGCATGCCATGTAACTTGAATATACAAGACGCTCAATGGTTGCTACCAAAACGCTGGAAATAACACTTCATTAAGTGAATTCTTTATAAACTTGATATACTTTAGCTTATTACTCCTATTTACAAAATAAGCAACCAATGTTATCTCAGAGAGAATATTATCGAAATGATAGCCGTCCAAATCTTGGATTTAAAATATCGGCATCCTAATCAATTCAAATGAACAAAAGAGAAAATGTAAATTAATGTTAAAAAATACATAATGAAATTTTAAAAAAGAATATTCTACGACAAGATGTGGTGGCTATCAAAGCGATAAAAATTTATTGAAAATAAGTAATATACATTGAATATTATAAAGATCAATAGAGATGGTGATTGATGATGTTCATTGAAGATTTTAAAATGGTTGATGCAATTGTCTGAAGAGTCTTATCAGGAATCTTTAATTTTCTGAAGATCTCCAATGTAAATTTGGGAATTGTTCCTCGCGCACCGAACATAAGTCCAATGACATTCCAATCTTGAATATTATATTTATGACTGAGATCATCACTACATGGAAGGTAAATAGCGCGTTTCTCTTCATGTACCTGCTTTGGTTGATCTTCATTAATTTCGAACCTTACAGTGGGGTCAAGAATGAGACCAGTTTTTTATCTCGGTCAATTATTATGATGTCAGCACGCCGTGTAGATCCTTCCGTAGAAAGACATTGAACTTCCTCATATACTTCGTATTCACCATGTTCCCTTAATCTGTTAGCAATTATTGAGCGGACTGTGTTATGTCTGTCAATTCGCAGTAATTCGCCCTGAGGGCAGAAACCTAGCCCCTGGGGTAACGTTTCAAGCTTTCTCCAGGCTCCAGGGCATCCAAAAGAATCACACCCCGTCTATCCCAGACGACTGTCATTTTCTCCACTGTTGAAACGCACTACTCATGGTCGTAGTGTGCTGGCATCTACTGTATGGTCTCCGTACGCCTTCAAGAAACGGCAATGGATGTCAATGGGTGCAATTTGTTCGGCAGTGAGGAATTCAGTAACACACCTCTGTTTCTTACGCACCTCTGTGTCAGATGCAATTTTGGTAGGTTGCCCTGCTACCACTATTTGTTGCACGACAACCAAACTAACAAGACATTAGGGTGAAGGTTCAGCCTTTACTACAACGCCACTAACATCCTGCTCAGACGTTACAAGTCAACACAAAAAAGGAGGCATTACTTTCGGAACGACCCTCATATAACCGTAGTGCCTGTAGTAGATATATGTATGTATATATTTATTCACACTGCAGTGGGTATATACCCGGTGGCAGTGGTAACTAATTACACTCAATAATGACAATAATAAACTTATTAATTAAAATACAATTAATAATAATACTAATAATTAATAATAACAACAACAACAGGGAATATACTAAATTAAATGAAACGATCACTTAAAATAACATTTGAAATAAATCTAATTTGTATCTTAAAACTAAGATCGAACTAAAACCCACGAGTATGATATGTCCATATCTACACAAGTACCTTTCAAATTACACTCATTTCGCTGTCAACTCACTCACTGCAATGGAACTACGACACATTTCACTGATTCTATCCTGATTTCACTAACACTTCAGAAACATTTCACTGTTCAAATACTATGCACTGCCACTATAAACTATAAAGCTTCACTGACAGGAATACGTTTCACTTACACAGCACACTTCACTGACATGACATACTTCTTCACTGACACAACACTTCAATAACAACATATCATTTACACCCTTTAACTACTGTGTATAATTACAATCTATTAGTAAGGTCCTTAAGCCTATTTTTAAATACATTTTTGGTTGTTGGTCAAGCCTTTAGTAAGTCTGCAGGTAAAGCATTCAGTCCCTGATAGTACGATTGAGAAAAGAAAACTTTCCAGTGTCCGTCCTCTGCCTTCTTTCCCTCAATTTATATGAGTGGTCGTTCCTTGAAGAGTAATTTGGCGGCTGCAACCTATTTTTTATTTCTCTCCAGGCAGGCTCACCTCTGTATGTTTTGAACAGTGCGCATAATCGAATTCGCAACATTGTTGTGAGTTGAAAGGCATACTTACTTGTTAGTGTTTAGCAGGGGACATCACAGGACAATCACGATTAAAGGGACAAATACCCAGTCTCATGGAATAAAGAAAAATCTCCATCTATGCCGGGAATTGAACCACGGTTTGGTTAAGCAGAACGTACACTATCCACAGAGCCAGTTGTGAACTGTGAGTAAATGCGTATATGAAGTACGGCGATGCAGAGAATGTAGCTTTTCAACACAGCGCAGGTGGAAAAGTGGTATTCTCACGGGCAGTAGAGATCAGATCGGCTTTTTGTATCGTGTAACATTGCCAGTACTCCCCTTCCATAACCTACATACACAAAACCCACATTGAAACGTATGTAAACAGAAAATACAGTAGGGGTGATTTATAGGTGGACTGTTCAGTGAATGCATGTAGGGGGTGATTGAACTGGGGCCCGGGTAGGAAAACGCGAGGGAAGATGGGCGTGGCATCTCAGTACAAAATATTCATAAGTCTTGTGTAAGCCCTATCTACCGAAAAATTTGTTTAGTAATGAAATAATGGAACATAAATATATAAATAAATTTACAAAACTAACCTAAAATCTGACTAGAACAGAAATTACTATCTCTTGAAATTGTTCATTTAATCCCATTTAATTTATTATATTACTTACTTACTTACAAATGGCTTTTAAGGAACCCGAAGGTTCATTGCCGCCCACACATAAGCCCGCCATCGGTCCCTATCCTGTGCAAGATTAATCCAGTCTCTATCATCATATCCCACCTCCCTCAAATCCATTTTAATATTATCCTCCCATCTACGTCTCGGCCTCCCCAAAGGTCTTTTTCCCTCCGGTCTCCCAACTTACACTCTATATGCATTTCTGGATTCGCCCATACGTGCAACATGCCCTGCCCATCACAAACGTCTGGATTTAATGTTCCTAATTATGTTAGGTGAAGAATACAATGCGTGCAGTTCTGCGTTGTGTAACTTTCTCCATTCTCCTGTAACTTCATCCCGCTTAGCCCCAAATATTTTCCTAAGCACCTTATTCTCAAACACCCTTAACCTATGTTCCTCTCTCAGAGTGAGAGTCCAAGTTTCACAACCATACAGAACAACCGGTAATATAACTGTTTTATAAAGTCTAACTTTCAGATTTTTTGACAGCAGACTAGATGATAAAAGCTTCTCAACCGAATAATAACACGCATTTCCCATATTTATTCTGCGTTTAATTTCCTCCCGAGTGTCATTTATATTTGTTACTGTTGCTCCAAGATATTTGAATTTTGCCAACCCTTCGAAGGATAAATCTCCAATTTTTATATTTCCATTTCGTACAATATTCTGGTCACGAGACATAATCATATACTTTGTCTTTCCGGGATTTACTTCCAAACCGATCGCTTTACTTGCTTCCCAATTTATATATGTAATTTATTCTATTACATAGATCTTATATAAGCATTGTAGTTTTATGATTTCAGGTAATTAAAACATATAGTTAATAGTGGTTTGCGAGTTCGGGTCGCAAACCACTATTAACTATATGTTTTAATTACCTGCTTCATTCTCTTGTTTCAATGTGGAACCCCAAAATATTCCACATATTTCCTCATCTTATATTCTACGCTAGCAGTGTTGTTAATGTATTACTTATAAAATTACCTATTAATTTATCAGTCTATCCTAATCTATCACATATTCTTACTTCATTAGTATTTTAAAGCGAAGAAATCGTCTCATATCAACATTTATTTTATTATTTACTTTTATTTGTTTGTTTATTTCTTTATTTATTTATATATTTATTTATTTATTTGTTCGTTCGTTCCTTCATTCATTCATTCATTCATTTATTACTTACTAGATGTACCCGTGCGCTCCGCTGCACCTGTTAGAAATAAATATAAAGTAATTACATAATTAAAATAGGACGTTTGATCCAGGGAACATTCGTGTTTGATAGAAGGATAAATCGTTTAATATGTTACTTAATTTAAATTGTATTTAAATAATTAATATGCGATCATTTTGATCCAGAAACCACTCATTTGGTGCAATGACAATTCCTTTAACATGTTTCTTAATTGTTATTACATGCAACCATAATTTAATGAAGATTGACATATCATTTAGTAATTAATTAGCTTCCGATATTACTTCATACAAACACAGAAACATTCTCTGTAGGCTATGTTTAATAGCTTTCGATTGTTGTTGTCCAAGGCCCCTTATAGACGAAGTCATTTGTTTTATTTCATTACAGCGCCTTAGATGGCGTTGTTATCTTAATGTTAAAACCCATTTATCTCATTAAATATCAGAACTATAAAAATTTTGTATAGAATAAAACTTATCGGAAATCACTTTTAAAGAAACGTTTGTTATGTAACATTTTTCATGAAAATTAATAATAAGGGAGATATTTCTATTTATATAATTCAACCCCCTTTATAAGCCCCCTTTTAAATAAGATATTTTGAATGCTATACTCGTATATCCTAAAATCTAAGTTATAACGAACTTAATTTATATCTCAATTTTCATATAAATCGGTTCAGCCATTATCGCGTGAAAAGGTAACAAACATCCAGACAGACAGACAGACAGACATACAAACAAAAATAAAAAAAACGATTTTCGGTTTTAGGATGGTTAATTATACATGTTAGGACCAATTATTTTTGGAAAAACGAAAATTACCAGAAAAATTTCGGCTACAGATTTATTATTAGTATAGATTTATTTATTTATTTATTTAATATGGCGAAGTCAAGGCCATTAGGCCTTCTCTACGACATCACCACAATACAAATAGACATATACAAAGAACATATGCAGAGAGAAAAAGTAAATAAGAAATAGTAATACAATTACAAAATAATAGAAAAAGCACAAATGCAAAAAAAGGGGACTAAAACACAAGTAGAAAGATAAGATCAGAATGGACACAAAAGTACTAATGCAATATATTGACTGCTTAATATATTAGTTGTTAAAGAAAATGACTAAAATATCTAGAAATAAGTAACTGATTGTACAGAAATCAAGAGGAACATACAATAACAATTTCGAAACATTTGGGATGAATTAGAATACTCAGTTTATGCATTGCACTCCTCGCAGTAAGAAAATGCTTAATAAGTTTGTTTTTTAATACTGTTCAGTTCCGACAGTCTCTGATGTCATTGGGTAGGGTATTCTACAAGCGCGATAGCGAGATTGTGTATGATGATGAATACGATGATGTCTTATGTATTGGTATGGCTGGTATGCGGCTTGCTAACTTTTCTTGGTAACCAAATGAAATGCAGAGTTGCCTATTTTGAATTAAGGAACTGTGCACCTGGAGATATAGAAATTTCACACCTAACCTCTCGTTTAAATCTCCTAGAAAGAGGTACCGCAATTGCGTAGGCATGATGTAAAATTCATGGTTTCATGAAGTCGTCTTCTTGATTAAGGTACAGACAATTTTCTGTTTTGCCAGATGAACTTAGTCAACTGTCCGAAGCCACCGGCATGGCTCAGTCGGTTAAGGCGCTTGCCTGCCGGTCTGAAGTTGCGTTCGGGCGCGGGTTCGATCCCCGCTTGGGATGATTACCTGGTTGGGTTTTTTCCGAGGTTTTCCCCAACCGTAATGTGAATGCAAGGTAATCTATGGCGAATCCTCGGCCTCATCTCGGCAAATATCATCTCGCTATCACCAATCTCATCGACGCTAAATAACCTAGTAGTTGATACAGCGTCGTTAAATAACCAACTAAAATAAATCAAATGTCCGAAGACAGGTTAGAACCTCATAAGTGACACCAACAATAAACCACTCGCGAGACAACTAAGCCAGGAGGTAATGTGATAGGGATAACGAAAAATCTTATTTGGATGGTTAGTAACAAAATATCTTAAATACATAAGTGTAAATCCTATCCGTCTTTATTATAACTTTATTCATTTCTTGGCAGAAACGTACAATTCTGTTCCTTTCTCTCTCAACAAATGTTCATAGCGTGCCTATGTGTGTCTGCTATCTGATCTCACTTCCTGTACAGCAAGAGATGAAGTTGCAGGCGTGAAAGAATGAGAGAGGTAACCCGACGAACGATGCGAAGTAGTGTCATATCAAAGAACTCAGTTGCATTTGTAATCTCCGTAAACTATGCAGTTCTTTCATAGTCTAGTGGTTACTGAGCTCGCCATTCAATCCTAAATTCTACAAGATACCCTTACAGAAATTTCGTCAGGAGTGCTGCCACATCCTCCGTATAGCCCGGATTTATCCCCTTGCAAATATTACCTGTTTATACCACTAAAAATAAACTCAGGAGACAAACCGTTTGAGAGAAATGATCGGGTAATTAACGAAGTACGAAAATAGCTGGAAAGATGTTTTTATCAAGAAGGAATAGAGAAGCTAGCAGAACTATATTTGTTATGCGTGATGAGATGTAGATGGCTAGAAATACAGAGTGATTAAAAAATCCGGCGACATAGATAAACTCTGTTATTACTACAGGCAGTGAAAAATGGAAAGAGGGGAAAGTTGTCTTAAACATTCAGGGTGCTATTCATAGACATTTCGCAGCACGCGCTACGAGCGTACTAAGCTAGCCCCGGCTGTCCACTGGTTACTAGTACAGAATTCAAATCATATCCCATCGCTAACACTGGTTTATGAATACGAAAAACGCTCATCATCCACCGGAAGCCCGCGCTAAAAATGTCTATGAATACGGCCCGTAGTTTTCAATCTAAAGTGCTTGAATTATCAACGTAGAATGCACTGTTATGATTGTACACTGGTAATATCCTGCACGAGAACGGAAAATACCCTGTTACCACATGCTTGTCCTTAAAGAGGCTACTTACGTTATTGCGATCACCATAGTCTGTCGGGTAAAATGCGAAATGGTGATAGTAATTAGCAGTGTTGCCAACACAAGTTCAGGGAAAAACCGCTGAGCAAGAATGAATTTCCCCTGAATTTTTATGCTATCAACGTAAAGAAATGTTTCTTTGCACTGTGAGAATTTACATTACCGCTAAACTATGCATGTCAACTATTTTTATCTGTTAAGTAATACATCGAAAATGCAGTAGAAATAGGGAAAAAGCCACTAATTTGGCAGCATTGGCATTGGCGGGTGTGTCGTACAAGTGTACAGCCTCAACGATGTATTCTGTGTTGAATATTCAAGCACATTAGAATGAAAACTACACGTTTCCAACAACTTTCTCCCGTTTCCATTTTTCGCTATCTGCACTAATAACGGAGGTTGTCTATGTCGCCGAAATTTTGAATCACCCTGTATGTATAAGTTTCTCTGTGTAATGCTCACGTCCATGTAACAGATCATGTGTTTGTTGTTGGGGAGCAAGGTTTTGCAGAACCTCTCAGGAACGCCTAGTTGCAGAATCCTATTGGTATACAGGAATTACCTATAATTTCTGGTGTCTTAGGACTATAAATCTGCTTATTGCTTTCTCTTGCCTCATCCCTTTTTCGAAGAAATTTGTATATACGCAGTCCTCGTTCTCTCCGCCATAGGAATAAAAGAGGCTAGGACAAGAAAAATAACCATTCATTGAGGACCGTTCCAACCATACACGAATATATCGAGATTGTCGACCTCGAAAAAGGAATCCGGGGCATATACGCAGTCAGTTGCCCTGTCTCAAAGAAAATAATCCATTTCGAGATAAGTCTTTATAATTTGTTTCTTTTTGTGTTTAATTTCAAATACGCATTTCCATTGCTGTGGAGCTCTTCCGTAAGCTGGGATTAATTCTGAAATAAATTCAATCAAAGGTATAACGAAAACAAATACTAATGAAATTGTTCCATAAAGAAATCAGACTAAAAGGCACAAAACTAATTCATTTAATAATCAGATTATGCAGAACAATTGCAAGGAAAACTTTTTAGCGTAAATGATATTCTGGGATTATACTTAATTGTATTCATTGCTTCTACAGTTCATTATTTTTTTCCCTCAATTCCATTTGTTTTTATAATTCTAACTGAATTTCTAATAATGTCTCATTTACTGTTGATCCCGTAGGTAAAGGATGTAATTGATTAAAATGTGTTACGGCAATAAATACTCATATAAATGTTTTATTAATAAGCTAATTGAGTATCAGACACATGAAAAAAGAAGTATATTGGTATGGGAATTATGAATGGAGACAAAGTAAACAGTGTATTTTGTACAATTTGCTAATAGATTCTGTTTAGCCGGAAATATGAGGACATTCAGTAATGTTTGTAGAAAGTTAATTGAAGAACACAACAAATGGATTTTAATTAACTTTTTTTTTTCGTTTGCGATTAACCTCCCCTGTTGTACCACACACTAGACACTGATACATGCATGAGTCTCCACTAGCATGTAGTCAGCAGAGAGTAGGAACCTACACAGAGACATAAACAGGACAGAACATGAACGAAGGACACCCATCCATGCCCGAGGCGGAATTCGAACACACAAACTTTCGGATTGCGTCGGCTAAGGAATGCGCGCCTTAGACCGCGTTAATTTTTTAATTTCAAAATCAAAATTTGTTTTGGTAAAAGGTAATAGGACATGGAGACTGCAAAATTCTTTTATGAATGTAAGTATTTAGGAGTCAAAACGGTAAAAATGTTGCAAAAACTAAAGAAGGGGTTAAAAAGGAAAACATTGATATTAACTCTTAACAGTATTTTGTGAGTTGAACAAATGTGCAAAAAAAATGTAATAGTCCGAAGTACGGTTTTGAATAGATCCGAAGCTTTTCAGTTTGAAATATCTTCAAACAAGAACTGCTATAATTTGAAGGGAAAAATTTTCTAGGTCCGGGCATCGAACCCGGGATCTTTGTCTGAGCGCACCAACGCTCTGCCGACTGAGCTACTCAGGTACTCTACCGGACCCCGGCTCAATTATTCCTCATTCTATCCATATCTCAAGTGGGTTGACATGACATCAGAGACCCAACATTGAGTGCACACTTTCTGTGTGACTTAAATTTGTGGTTTTCTGTTAACGCAAAATAAAGGCTGGTCCAAAATAAACCGGGAATGGAAACGACAACAAGAATGACAACGGAAGAATTATTAAATAAATGTATTTAAATGTGAACATTCACAATTAACGAGAAGCTTGCCGGAGCCGGGGAACGGGAACGTGAGAGTTGTCCAAGTTTTAACTTTGCCGTTCTCGTTTCCGATCACAGCCTACTAGATTCATTCTATTGTCATCAAAAAGCTATTTGGTCGTCGTATAATTTTGTAGCAACGAGGCCCTGACATAATTTATTGTAACTAACCCAGAAATGCATATAGAGTGTTAGATGGGAGACCGGAGGGAAAAAGACCTTTAGGGAGGCCGAGACGTAGATGGGAGGATAATATTAAAATGGATTTGAGGGAGGTGGGGTATGATGATAGAGACTGGATTAATCTTGCACAGGATAGGGACCGATGGCGGGCTTATGTGAGGGCGGCAATGAACCTTCGGGTTCCTTAAAAGCCATTTGTAAGTAAGTAAGTAACCCAGAAATTACGTAGAATCACCATATATGAGCGTTTAGATGCAAAATCAGATCCATCACTAAACATAATTTTTCATTATGAAGGAAAAACGTTTGCAAGGAACCAAGGATTTGCAACCAATACTATTCTTTTATCATACAAATTCATGTGATGTATCTGGCTTTGGAACATAACAGTGCTATAGCAGTTGTAGTATCACATGAAAATATGAAATATAACATTAACTCTTTTTCGAAAAAAAAAAAGTGATTTATCTGATTTTGAAACTACACGCCTCATATGCTAAGTGTATATTTGAACACATATTGGATACAGATTCCATGTCTTAAATTTCGAAGTTGGTTAACCAGTGCTTATGTTGGCTGGCTTGTACTCATGAGAGAATGTCATTGGTCAAGTATACATAAATAACATCATAATGCACAACATCGACTTTACGTATCGTTATTGAAATGCATAGCCGTTTCCGTTCTCGGTTTATTGTGAATCAAAAATATTCACGTTCACGTTCTTTGCTTCCCGTTCTCGTTCTGGTTCTCGTTCCCGGTTTATTGTGGACCAGCCTTAACGTGTAATTATACAAATAAGATATAGATCTCTGTAAAGCTTACTCGAATAATTTTAAAGGAGTGGAAAACCTGAAAAAAATGTCAAAGTAGGCAATTATATGTAATATTAAATTAATAAGATGCATTTTTCACCAAAACTATTGAATTATCCATATTCATTCAAAGTATTCCGCCTAAGGCAGGATGCTCTAAACCCAGCATTCTCTAATCGTTTCCATTTTCTGTCTTTCTCTTAAATTATCCACAATATGCAAAATAAAATTGGTCTTTTTCTATTATTTTTCGTTCGAAGCGCGAAGATACACATATGAATACTTAAATATGACGTATCAATAAAAACATGCATTTTCATACAATTCTCGGTCTAATTATAGTCTAATATTATGCCTTTGGTAAAGCTCCTTTTACGAAGTGTCTCTCTAAAGTTTACCGAGAGTAGAACGTCCTTTGTCTCGAAAGGGAAAGTGGAGAGACCTTGGAACTGTCCAAGAGTTGGGGATTATTATTGCTTATGTAATGAACTTCTCGTGTCAGGAACGTCTCAGCTGCCTTTTCAACGGCAGGCACTTGATATCATTGATTCAAGTGTACGCTATATGAGCTACGCACAGAAATTGTAGATGATTTTGTCACCAAAGACGTTATTCGTGATGAACCATATGGAAATGAGTCTACATTACACCAAGCGGCCTTAACATAACTTCCTGCTGGAGGGCGGTAAACTGTGAGTACAGCATCGTAGTTTACGGCTCCAGGAAAAATTAGTAAGCATTTTTAGTCCACGTTGATTAACCTCTGCAGTTAAAATCGTCATCAGTATCATCATCATTGGAGTCCCAGAAACATCAGAAAAAATACGGGACACTCAACACTGTTTTTAAAAATTGAGCTTTCGTGTATATTTCCCTCGCGCTTATCCATGTTATCTTTGATCAGATTAAAACATTACAATTATATAAAATTAAATGCTATCATTGAAAATAAAGTACTTAAAAATTAATTGAACGAAATTAATTGAAAATGTACTCTTTTCACATATGAATACACTATTATAACTAGAGAGCGAAATTTTAGGCCCTAAAAAGTGGCATTTTAGGCGCCTAAAATAGGTTCTTAAACTCCTTTATTTGGGCTCTATAAAATAAAAAATAGGCTTTTTTCGTTAAAGAATGTTACTAATATTTATTTATTTATTTATTTACTTACTTACTTACTTATTTATCTATTTAACTATTTAACTATTTATCTATTTATTTATTTACTTATTTATTTACTTACTTATTTACTTACTTATTTACTTACTTACTTATTTACTTATTTATTTACTTATTTATTTACTTCTTTACTTACTTCTTTACTTACTTATTTACTTACTTATTTACTTATTTATTTATTTACTTATTCATTTATTCATTCATTCATTTATTCATTCATTCATTCATTCATTCATTCGTTCGTTCGTTCGTTCGTTCGTTCGTTCATTCGTTCATTCATTCATTCATTCATTCATTCATTTATTCATTCATTCATTCATTCATTTATTCATTCATTCATTTATTCATTTATTTATTTATTCGAATGACAGGTACATAGATAACTTATCTTTGACCTAAACACAACCTCAGGATTAAAACATGTTACTAATATAAGATTCGACATTTATTTAATGCAAAATTCTAGGATTAAGAGAAATTTCCAAACATTTCACATTTTACAAGAGTACACATGCATACACAAAATGAAGACATTCTGTCTTTAAGTTAGTGTTTTTCATTCACCAATCACATTTCCATAGCTTGCTTCACAGTAGATGATCAGCCACCTATTGTGGCTATTGTGTCGCTCACTGCTGTATTTACAAATGGTGAGAAAAAGGAAGGGGTTGTTATCTGTCTTGGAATGTAAGAGAATGCTTATTCGGGTACAACCCAGCGAATTTGTATTACATTGCTGACAGACAGAGGAAGATATAATAATAATAATAATAATAATAATAATAATAATAATAATAATAATAATAATAATAATAATAATAATAATAATAATAATAATGTCTTCCGCAGATGGGCAGGACATGTAGCACGTATGGGCGAATCCAGAAATGCATATAGAGTGTTAGTTGGAGGCCGGAGGGAAAAAGACCTTTGGGGAGGCCGAGACGTAGGTGGGAAGATAATATTAAAATAGATTTGAGGGAGGTGGGATATGATGGTAGAGACTGGATTAATCTTGCTCAGGATAGGGACCAATGGCGGGCTTATGTGAGGACGGCAATGAACCTCCGGGTTCCTTAAAAGCCAGTAAGTAAGTAAGTAAGTGTCCCGCAGGAGGTCCTTTACATGCTAGTAAATCTACTGACATGAGCCTGTCGCATTTAAGCACACTTAAATACCATTGATCTGGGACGGGATCGAACCCGCAACCTCGAGCACAGAAGGCCAGAACTATACCGACTACGCTATCCAGCCCGACTAAAAGTTGGAATTTTAGGATTGAAAACTTGTAAGAATGAGAAGGGGTGGCCCGGAGGTACTTCTGTATTGTGTTGTTCGCTGCTAGGAAGGAGTTGTTATCCGTCTTGGAATGTAAACGGTACAGGATGTCAAGAAAAACAGTGAGCAGTTACGGAAAAGATGCAAAAATTAAAAAAAAAACTTAAAAATAGGCACTAACGTCGAAATAGGCATTTTTTGGCACTATAAAACTCCTTTATTTATAACTATATTTTAATGAAAAATGTAAATATTAAATCTCAAGCCTGTTGTATCAAGGAAAAAAATATGTTTTTGCCTAAATTCCTCTCTCTAGTTATAAATCAGTCACTCGTACAATATTTTTCTGAAGTATGGATTTCTTTTAACAATTGTTTCGATCACTAAGTCATGAAATCCACAATCCTTACTGAAAAAGAATTTAACAATAAACATTGATTTTACTATTTTTGTAATATGTAACATGTTTTTCTCATCAGTTCATGTGAGTTCATGCGAGAGAACAATCTTTCAACATTACCAGTTACACACATAATGAATTCTGTCACTTTTTTTAAATGTTGCAATTTTTTATCAACACTTTTGAACACATCCGCCCAGATTTCATCTAAATGTTTTTAAGCATTTTCTTCGGTTTACTGTCTACTTTAGAATTCATAACATTTTAACAATATTTATTATCTCATCAAACAAGTGAGATTCAACAATGTTTGATCTGGTAGCAATTTTCTTCATAAGAATATTGTACTGTGTATATAAATTCAGTATCACCTTTAATATTGCCAATATAGCGAATTCCATTGTCACTAACAGTAATAGAGTCTGATATTTATAATAAAATAGTAGTTGATATTCCGTTTTGTTTTTTCAGTTTCTGATTTTTAAATACGGGACAAAATCATGTCCCGAAGACTTCTTTCGGGATAACAGGGCACATTAGCGACATATGGGAACCTTAATCATCAGTTTTTCCATCACAGGCCTGTGTAATGAGAAAATAGAACATTTTTAGCGTAAAACAAAGTTCAAAAAGTCTCTGCAGAATGCTGCACATGCCGAAGCATACGCGCAGTGCCATCTGTCGAGTGTTACGTAATCTACTTGTATAACTTCAATAAGATCGTTCAATGTGCACAGAAATACTGTAGTATTATAATAATAATAATACTAATAATAATAATAATAATAATAATAATAATAATAATGATAATAATGATAATAATAATAATAATAATAATAATCTATTTCGTATGCAAATATTTGTATTGGGAACTTATTTACTTACTAGCTTTTAAGGAACCCGGAGGTTCATTGCCGCCCTCACATAAGCCCGCCATTGGTCCCTATCCTGAGCAAGATTAATCCAGTCTCTACCATCATATCCCACCTCCCTCAAAACCATTTTAATATTATCTTCCCATCTACGTCTCTGCCTCCCCAAAAATCTTTTTCCCTCCGGCCTCTCAACTAACACTCTATATGCATTTCTGGATTCGCCCATACGTGCTACATGCCCTGCCCACTTCAAACGTCTGGATTTTATGTTCCTAATTATGTCAGGTGAAGTATACAATGCGTGCAGCTCTGCGTTGTGTAACTTTCTCCATTCTCCTGTAACTTCATCCCTTTCAGCCCCAAATATTTTCCTAAGAACCTTATTCTCAAACACCCTTAATCTCTGTTCCTCTCTCAAAGTGAGAGTCCAAGTTTCACAACCATAAAGAACAACCGGTAATATAACTGTTTTATAAATTCTAACTTTCAGATTTTTTGACAGCAGACTAGATGACAAAAGCTTCTCAACCGAATAATAACAGGCATTTTCCATATTTATTCTGCGTTTAATTTCCTCCCGAGTATAATTTATATTTGTTACTGTTGCTCCAAGATATTTGAATTTTTCCACCTCATCGAAGGATACATCTCCAATTTTTATAGTTCATTTCGTACAATATTCTGGTCACGAGACATAATCATATACTTAGTCTTTTCGGGATTTACTTCCAAACCTATCTCTTTACTAGCTTCCAGTAAAATTCCCGTGTTTTCCCTAATCGTTTGTGGATTTTCTCCTAACATATTCACTTCATCCGCATAGACAACCAGCTGATGTAACCCGTTCAATTCCAAACCCTCTGTGTTATCCTGAATTTTCCTAATGGCATATTCTAGAGCGAAGTTAAAAAGTAAAGGTGATAGTGCATCTCCCTGCTTTAGCCCGCAGTGAATTGGAAAAGCATCAGATAGAAACTGGCCTATACGGACTGTGCTGTAAGTTTCACTAAGACACATTTTAATTAATCGAACTAGTTTCTTGGGAATACCAAATTCAATAAGAATATTATACAAAACTTCTCTCTTAACCGAGTCATACGCCTTTTTGAAATCTATGAATAACTGATGTACTGTACCTTATATTCCCATTTTTCTCCAATATCTGTCGAATACAAAAACTCTGATCAATAGCCGATCTATTACGCCTAAAACCACATTGATGATCCCCAATAATTTCATCTACATATGGAGTTAATCTTCTCAAAAGGATATTCGACAAAATTTTGTATGACGTCAACAAAAGTGATATTCCTCGAAAGTTACTACAGTTAGTCTTGTCCCCCTTCTTAAAAATAGGTACGATTATGGACTCCTTCCATTGATCTGGTACAATTTCCTTTTCCCAAATTGCAAGTACAAGTTTATAAATTTCGCTAGATACTACCCTTCCATCCTCTTGTATTAATTCTGCTGGAATTTGATCAATACCTGGAGACTTGTACTTTTTCAGGTTTTCTATCGCAATTTCGACTTCAGAAAGTGTGGGTTCCGGTATAAATGGCTCAGCAGTTTGTATTTGAATTTCGTCCCGATCATTTCTTTTTGGCCTATGTATATTTAGTAGTTGCCCAAAATAGTTTTTCCATCTGTTCAGGATAGAATGAGAGTCTGCAAGCAAGTCACCATTCTCATCCTTGATCAAGTTTACCCTTGCCTGATATCCGTTTTTAAATTCCTTTATACCCTTATATAAATCTCGAATGTTTTTATTCTTACTATTTGTTTCTACCTCATTCAGTTTTTCCTTCAAGTAGTCTCTCTTTTTATTCTTAAGTGTACGACTTGCTTCCCGTCTTTCATTGAAATAATTATCTCCATTCTCCACAATTGGATCCTGTAAGAATTTCAATTTTGCCTGTTTCCTTCTATCTACTAGAATGGAACAATCTTCATCAAACCACGGTTTCTTTTTCTTAGTTTCATGATAACCTATGCTCTGTTCAGTTGCAATTTTGATATTATCTCGGATATTGTCCCACACGCTATTAACATCTAACTCTTCCTCAGCTTCGTCGGCAGTTGCTAAGGCAGCAAACCTATTTGAAATTTCAACCTGATAACGTTGCTTAGTTTCCTCGTCCTTTAATTTCTTGTATTGGGAACATCTTTGAATATGTAAAAATAATATAATAAAATAGTCTACACTAAAAATATTAAACTATAAGTATTACTAATGATAAGATATTACAAAATATCAAACAGAAACATATACAGAATCCCCAGTCACTTTTATTCAAAAATAAATCAGTATTTACTTTAATCGGAAATTTTACAGATCTGAGGTAAAAGAATATGAAGGTTACTGAAGCAAACTCATTTGCTATGCGATGTGACGTCAAGATAAATTCTGAAGTTCTAAGCGGAAAGCAAGATCTCGCGATAAAGTTAGTCGGAATATGTGTTCAAAATTTCATAACATTCCCCATACAGGAGAGCGAGAGAGTCATTTTTTATGATTTCCTCTTTACCAGCTTCTCTCCCCCTACGAAACGTTTTCGACACGCCTCTTGTTTGCCTCACAAATTGCTTTGCTGCCAACAGGTGTACCGCGTAACGCATAGAGGATTCACACAGGAAATGAGAATAAATAGCCCACTGCAAGTTTTATTTCTGTAAGGAGCATTTCCACGAATTACTACAATAATAATTTCAAGCAGCATTCCTCTCCATGGCCTGTGTACTCATGGTCCGTCATATATATTTACATGTTGTCGTTGCTTGTTTACATGTTTTGCTTTTCTGTTTCTTCAATACCTTTTGTCTCTTCATTTCTCGTCAACTCATTTCTGTCCTCTTTATTTGTATTACGCTTTATATATCTTTTTCACATTGTGTTCATTTCATATAGTCTTTCCTTTTGTTTTATCTCTTTCTTTGTTTCATTTTGTTTTCTTATTTCCTTTCTTTTTCTTGTTTATTTTTCATTTCTGCTGTTGTGCCTCTTATGCTTTTTCTTTATTTTCTTGTGTCCTTCTTGGCCCTTTCTTGTTTAACTTTATTATTTCTTGTCTTCTTTTTTCCTTCTGTTTTATTCCTTTCTTCTGATCTGCCTTGTTTATCCAGTTTGTTTTATTATTTCTTCTGTAGCACTTTCGTTCTCCGCTTCTTTCTATCTGTCTTATTTATTTTTTTGTTTCTTTTTTCGGCTGGTCTTCCTCTCTTATTGAGTTTCTTTGTTTTTCTGTTTCCAACTTTTTTTTTGTTTCTTTTTATTTTTTCTTTGCCTCCTTTCATCTCTTCTTTCTTTATTCTTTCATATTCTTCGTTTCTGCTATACTTTCTCTTTTATTCAGTCACTTTGTTTTCTTTTCTCTTTTTAACTCTTCCTCCCTTGTTTTATATTTTCTTCTTTGTTTTTTTATTTTTTTCTTTGCCTCCTTCTCTTGTTTCTTTATTCTTTCATATTCTTCGTTTCTGCTATACTTTCTCTTTTATTCAGTCACTTTGTTTTCTTTTCTCTTTTTAACTCTTCCTCCCTTGTTTTATATTTTCTTCTTTGTTTTTTATTTTTTTTGCCTCCTTCTCTTGTTTCTTTATTCTTTCATATTCTTCGTTTCTGCTATACTTTCTCTTTTATTCAGTCACTTTGTTTTCTTTTCACTTTTTAACTCTTTCTCCCTTCTTTTACACTTTCTTCTTTGTTTCTTTTTATTTTTTCTTTGCCTCCTTCTCTTCTTTCTTTATTCTTTCATATTCTTCGTTTCTGCTATACTTTCTCTTTTATTCAGTCACTTTGTTTTCTTTTCTCTTTTTAACTCTTTCTCCTTTGTTTTATATTTTCTTCTTTGTTTTCCTTTTTATTTCATATTTTTTTCTTTCTGCTATTCATTCTATTTTATTCAGTTTTTTTATTCCCTTGTCTCTAGCTCTGCCTTTGTTTCTTTTTATTTTTAACTCTGTCTCCTTCCTTTTTTCTTTCGTATTCTATATTCTACATTTCTGTTATTCTTTCACCGTTATTTAGTATCTTTGTTTCCTTTTCACTTTTTTAGCTCTTTCTTTGTTACTTTTTATTTTCGCCATTGTTTTCGTTCTTATGTCATATTATTCGTTTATGCTCTTCTTTCTTCTTTAGTCCACCGCTGTGGAGTAACGGTTAGCATGCTTGACCATGAAACGACCAGGCTCGGGTTCAATTCCTGGTTGGGACAAATTTGAGGTTTTTACCGGGGTTTTCCCTCAGCCCAATAATAGCAAATGCTGTGTAACTTTCGGCGCTGGACCCTGAGCTCATTTCGCTGGCATTATCACAATCATCTCATTCAGACGGTAGATAACTTTAGCAGTTGATAAATCGTCGTAAAATAACCAATTAGAATCTTCCTTCTTTATTGAGTTTCTTTATTTTCTTGTCTCTGTTTACCTCTTTCTTTGTTCCTTTTATTTTTCTTCTCTTTTCTTATTTAATATAGGCCTATTTCGTTTATGATATTCTTACTCTTTTATTCAGTTTTTTTTTATTTTCTTGTATCTTCTCTAGCTCTTTCCTTGTTCTCTCTTATTTTATTCTTTGCTTCTTTCTTCTTGGTTAGTCTTTCTTTATGCCGTTGTTGTTGTTGTTGTTGTTGTTTAATCAACTGCCCGAAGACAGGTCTGAACCTTACAAGTGATACCAAAAAGCACCACTTAAGAGGCAACTAGGCCAGGAGACAGTGGGGTAGGGTGGCCAGTTCCTTTTCCCCCCTCCATTCCATACCTCGCCGATTAGCTACATGTTGCACTAATCAGACTGCAGATTCTCTGCCATTCTTCCCCCCTTTATTCAGTTTCTTTATTTTCTTACTTTAGCTCTTACATTGTTTCTTTCTATTTTATTCTTTTTATTCCTCCTTTATTCAGTTTCTATGTTTTTTTGTGTCTTTCTTAACTCTTTCTTTGTTTCTTTTTCTTTTCTTTCTTTCTCCTTCTATATTCTTCCTTACTGCTAATCTGCCTTTTTATTCGTTTATTTTTTTCCTGACTGTCTGCGGTTTTTTAATCTTTTTTCTCCTTTTATTTTCTTGGTATTTTTCTCTTTTTGCTTTATCCTTTATATGCTTCCTTTCTGAGTATGTACATATTTTATTGTTTTGTTTTATTATCTCTTTATGTAGCTCTTTCTTTGTCTGATTATTTTCCATTTCTTCTTTGCCTTTTTTTTGTTTTTTATTCTTCTTTCTTTTTCCCTTCTATCATTTCTATTGTTTTCTCTTTCTGCTCATCTACCTCGCTTCCTTAGTTCTTTTCTTTGCTTGTCTCTCTCTGTGGCTTTTCTATCTCTTTCATTCTTTCTTCTTATATTTGCCTTAATTTTCCAACTTCCGTTCTTTGATAGTTAGACAGACAAACCGACAGACAGGTAGACTTACAGACAGACAGACAGATTGACTGACTGACTGATTAATTTATGCAGTACTTTTTCTTTCTACTTTTCTATATTCTTCTCCACTTTATTTTTCTCTCTTCGTTTGTTTATTTAATTTTATCTTTTCTTCATCTTCTTTCTTAGTTCATGTTCTTACGCATATATATTTTGTCATTCTTTATGTACTTCCAATATTCTTTTCTTCAATCTTTATTTCTCTCCTCACTTAAACTCTTCTTCCTGCTTGATTTTTCTCTTTATTCCCATCTTCATGGCTTTTTTCTTTTATTTCCAGTGTATTTCTTTCCTTTTTCCTTAGTTTGTTTGTTTTTTCATTCTTCCTCTTTTCTTTCTTTATCTCGATAGTAATTGTTCCTTCTCTTTTCTTTTGGATCTGTCCGTTTCTCTTCTTTCCCTTACTTCCTTTCAATCTTTTTCTTCTCTTATATGATTTCTGTCTGACTTTCTCTTTTTATTCTTCTTTTATCTCACCATTTTTTGTGTATACTTTTATTTTGATCAGTTTTTTCTCCTTTATTCTTTCCTTTCTTCTCCTTGGTTTATCTCTATTTATTTTGGTGTTTTCTTTGTTTTTGGGTAGGCAATAACTCTGGAATGAAATGGCATCAGCCCTAACCATGTAATCTTATCCGAGAAGATCCTGCGTTATCTCACAAATGTTTCAGCCGTCCCCAATCAGAGCGTGATTTCCGTTATCGTCAATCCGGATGAGACTCGAAGTTTATGTATTACGTCTCCGACATGCAATAATGAACTCTATATGAAACGGAACCATGCTTCGGCAAGTTCAAGTGTAAATAATATTCTCATCGGCGGAAGCCTTACCTTGTATTTTTACTCTATTTTTATGCAGGAGGAAACTTTCCGCCGTAGAGTTTAAACGTTAGAGTGAGCCTTGCCAATCATTTACAACATGGGTTGAGGGTGTGTTACTTACATCCTTCCTCAGACTAGGCCTGCTTGTAACCTCGTTAAGTTCAGTTTTTAAACACGATATTTACAATTACTTTTCATTCAAGATTATGGATATTGTGATTGATATGGTTAGTAATTAGTTTCTATTTAATAAGTGCTAGAGGACAGTACATACACTCTAATATCAAGGAAGTCGTGTGTCATGTTTATATGTATTTTCAGAGCGAATATGACAATGCAAGGAATGGAAGACAATTCCTGTTGGTTATATTCTGGAGAGAACACTGCAAGCGACGGGTGTGTCTAAAATTGAGGTATATAGTTACATGAAAGAAAACGAACCGGGAGAAGAGCTTGATCGCCCTTCCATAAACGGATACACGACTTCCCGATTACAACATTAAACACATTTAACCAGGAAGCTTAAAGACAGACAGTCGAAATACATCAAGATGTCTTGCAACGTCACCGCAGTGAGATCTGTCCCTGGCAGAACCTTCAGTACTACCCGTTGTCGCCATCCCGGCTGCAGCGAGACTGAAACACTTGGCCACGTACTGGGGTTCTGTAAGAAGGGAGAGCTACTGCGTAACAACAGACACCATCGTGCCCGTACAGCAATTGCCAGCCTGCTAAGAAACAGAGGATGGGAAGTACATGAGGAGATTCATTGTGTGTCTGAAGATATTCTCGTAGAAGAGTCGATATAATTGCCATCAATAGAAGAACTCAGAGAGCGATTGTCTTAGACCCTACGATTTGCTTTGAACGAGCCACGAAACAAGCACTGCAGATAAATGATGACAAGCGAGCTAAATATCTATCTTGCCTTCCATACCTCAGTGAAAAATATGGCATTTCGCTTTACAACTGGGATGTTACAGGCTTACTATTTGGAGCGAGGGGTTGTTTACCAAAATTTACATGTAATATCCTTAAATCCTTTAAAATTCCCTTTTATGAGGTTCAGAAGATTGTAATGGAAATTCTGAAGGCCTCTCTTCAAATTCTACACTATCATCTACATGTTAATACGTAAATTTTTGTTTTAATGTACAAATCGTATCTTTGTTTTGCTCGTTTAATTTCCCTTTATCTTTTATGTTTGTTAATTCCGGATCCCAGTGGTCAACCTCACTTGAGGACGGATGACTTAAAATAAATCTTAGCAGTACCCAGTTTAGACGATATTTTGCCAGAAGCTCACAAAATACGGAACACTACAAATTAAAATTTCATGTTCCTCATTTCGGAAAGTATTAAAAGCTATTGGATTCCAGTACAGCAGAAACGAGGACAACAAGAAATATTTAATAGAACGTGGCGACATCGTGCCCATCGCAACGAATTTATAAGAACAATGAGAAAAATGAGGGAATTAGGAAGATCTGTGATATTTTAAAATTAAATTATGATTAGTACGCTCGTAGGGTTCTGTATTGTGCGTTTATATATTCCTTTAGTTGAATTTGTAACTTAGTTCTGAAACGTCCTATACACTAACCCGCTTCGAAATGAAGGTGGTCAGACCATTTAAAATTTCAGCGGAAAGTTTCTTTTTAAACAAAAAATACAGTATAATAATGCTTGTCAACTGTCATCGGTTGGCTGTAGAAACTAAGAAAAATATAATTGTCCTGTTGTTATTGGCACAAGTTGGCATGGCGTTTTCCGTTTCTATTGCCATAGTAGCCACACCGGTATTGTACAAGAACAGCAAACGACACTCTTGCTCAGAGAGTGTGATTGGGCGTGAGTTCGAATCCCATTTGGGCTAATTATCTAGTCCTGTTTTCTTTCGAGATTGTGCATAAATATCAGGTAATTCCATGACGAATTTCTGGACTCATCTCGCTATTACCTATTTCATCTGCCGTAGATACCTAGCAGTTGATACAGCGTCGTTAAATGACCGATTATAAATTTGTTATCGGTAATCCAAGTGACTTATTCGATTTAATCCTTATAATCTGGACCTTCTTGGGTGCGATGATTTTTGCTCATTCTTTGTGTAAATGAGGCGAATTTATTTTTCTGGAACTGTTCCACCTGTTCTGGCTCACCTGGATTACCAGGCTCCAAACAACAGTTCCGAAATAGCAGCTGGGTAAATGAACTGTGAGCTGGAACGTTGAAACTACAGTGTTGTTTGAAAGAAGTTTCGAGAACCTGTAAGACGTCACACACTGCTAGAAATGACCCGAAACTATGTTCACAAGTATGTGCAGTGTACGACTCGAGAGCGAAATTACCGCAATGACCCCACAGCATTGACAGTTCTGTGAAACGGTTTTATTGCACAGTATTTTCACAGAAAATGTCTACTTTACGTTTCTGAAAATATAAGTAGGCTCTTGAAGCCTACATTCCCATATCATAAAACATTCAAGGTACCTTGTCCATTCTAGTTCCAAACTAGATTACTGAGATCAATTTTTGGTTTGCATACGCTCGATGACAGAAGAATCACTTACTCGATTAAATTTTCAAGAAAAATCTTATTAAACAATATTGATTCCACTAAAATATGCAGGCTGTTTCCATATTATATACTTCAGTTAGATCTAGAAGAAATTTGCTGTTTAATATTCCAAGATGGAGAAACATATTTCATATGAACTCACTATTAAGCTAATTAAAATGTTAGGCAAATTAATTCACTGAGTGAGGAAATTGATTTATTTTCCGATACAGAAAAGTTATTAAGATGCCAAACTTATAAAAAATTATCTGTCATTCATGTCATAGCATAATACAATTTATTATTTTGTTGTTTCCTACAATATCTCAAATTTTCCCTTGTTTTGGCCGTACAATAGTGTTATCGATTTATTAAATTTCAGACTTTTTGTCAATACTGTTTCATTATAAGCCACAACTCTTTTGCGTATCTTTATGCTCCATAAGAAAAGTCCTCACAAGACTAACTGTAGTAATTTTCGAGGAATATCACTTTTGTTGACGTCGTACAAAAATTGTGTCCAATATTCTTTTGAGAAAATTAACTCCATATGTAGATGAAATTATTGGGGATCATCGGTATGGTTTCAGGCGTAATAGATCAACTATTGATCAGATATTCTGTGTTCGACAGATAATGGTGAAAAAATGGGTGTATAAGGGTACGTGCATCAGTTATTCATAGATTTCAAAAAGGCATATGACTCGGTTAAGAGAGAAGTTTTATATGATATTCTTATTGAATTTGGTATTCCCGAGAAACTAGTTCGATGAATTAGTATGTGTCCCAGCGAAACGCACAGCAGAGTCAGTATAGGTCAGTTTCTGTCAGATGCGTTTCCAATTCGCTGTGGGCTAAAGCAAGAAGATGCACTATCACCTTTACTTTTTAACTTTGCTCTAGAATATGCCATTAGGAAAGTCCAGAATAACAGAGAGGGTTTGGAATTGAACGGGTTACATCAGGTGGTTGTCTATGCGTATGACGTGAATATGTTAGGTGAAAATCCACAAACGATTAGGGAAAACACGAGAATTTTACTTGAAGCAAGTAAAGAGAGAAGTTTGGAAGTAAATCCCGAAAATATAAAGTATATGATTATGTCTCGTGACGAGAATATTGTAGGAAATATAAAAATGGTAAATTTATCCTTTGAAGAGGTGGAAAAATTAAAATACCTGGGAGCAACAGTAACAAATATAAATGATACTCGGGAGGAAATTAAACACAGAATAAATATGGGAAAAGCCTGTTATTATTCGGTTGAGAAGCTTTTATCATCCAGTCTGCTGTCAAAAAATCTGAATTTATAAAACATCATCATTCCAAAAATAATTACTTCAACCATTAAAGGGTCTGTGGCAATTCTGAAAAGTCATTTATACGGAATATCATAATACTCCCCCCCCCTTTTCTATTCGTTAGTGTGTGATTGTTACAAATATATGTACAAATTTATTATTTCTTAAACTTAAGCTCCTAGTTCACATTTAAATTTGGCTCATCTATCTTACTGTAATCATTACTATTCTTATATGTGTGTTATTCTGTGTTTTTGGCAACCCAGGATGCCTGGGCAGACTATTTCTTGAAATAAATTATATATCGGTTGTTCTTTACGGTTGTGAAACTTAGACTCTCACTTTGAGAGAGGAACATAGGTTAAGGGTGTTTGAGAAGAAGGTGCTTAGGAAAATATCTGGGGCTAAGAGGGATGAAGTTACAAGAGAATGGAGAAAGTTACACAGCACACAATTGCATGCATTGTATTCTTCACCTGACATAATTAGGAACATTAAATCCAGACGTTTGAGATGGGCAGGGCATGTAGCACGTATGGTCGAATCTACAAATTCATATAGAGTGTTAGTTGAAAGGCCGGAGGGAAAAATACCTTTGGGGAGGCCGAGACGTAGATGGGAAGATAATATTAAAATGAATTTGAGGGAGGTGGGATATGATGATATAGAGACTGGATTAATCTTGCTTAGGATAGGGACCAATGGCGAGCTTATGTGAGAGCGGCAATGAACCTCCGGGTTCCTTAAAAGCCAGTAAGTAAGTAAGTAAGTAAATACATAAATAAGAAAAGTCTGGATCTGTCAAATCGGTTGAACGCGAAGGCCATGAAATATCACAAGAGCGAGAGATGACGTTCTGGAACAGTCTCTCTGCAAAGTCTGGAAAAGTATTGTATGTATGTATGTATGTATGAGTGCATTTGTGTATACGTATTATGATTTAAAGTATTCCTTTGTAACTTAAAAGATACGTTTCTAGTCAAAATTCAGCGAACCTCCTATAGTCAATGTTTATGTACATTTTGCCATGTGTTTGTTCCGTAGTGTTCATTTCACATCATGCTGATGCGGATCCTATTACTTATTAATTTCTTATGATGATTCTAAATCCTCACAAGAAGTCAGTGCTTGAGTTCTGCTAGTGATTTCGATGACGATAGTAATAATTGAAGATTTATAGTGGCTAATTAATAATTAATCACCAACGACTTGACTTTGATACTTGCAGTACATGATGGTTTCTTGTCTCTAAGAAAACATTCTTTTTTTGACCAGAGGAGGGCACAAAGTTTATTTTTAAACTTTTCCTCTGCATGCACCGAACCCGGCCAGACCCGAAGATGGTGCGCTCAGCTCTCCGTGATCCCAGATCCAGTCAGTTAATTACGCCGCCTGGCCCCGCTCAAGTGCTTCAATAACACTCTCCACGCTGCTTCTTTGTATACAGTGTGTTCTTCATCGGTCCAGTGTTTTCAAGTTTTTTATTCACGTCCTCCATTGCTCCACCCTTCCTTCCTTCCTCTGGAGGGTATAGCACACAAGCGACCACTCAAGGCCAAGTGTACCTCTTTAACGAGCTGTGTTTGCATCAATGTGTAAAGCTTCTTATCTCTTTGTCTGCCTGGACGAGTATATGCATGTAGCCACTATCACCTATCCACACGAAGTTCTATGGGCTTTCACAGTGTAGAGTTAAGAACCAGGCTCACAGGTTTCATGTCCGATTTGGGGCAGCTCCTGAGGGATTTGTTCATCGTGGTACGATGCTTTTGGGGCTCTGCACCATGTCATATAGTCCGGGTCAGCTTACTTCATACCGTAAGGGTGAAACCTAATCATTTTTCCCCCATTACTACATATGCTAATGGAGTGTGGTGATTTTCTAGTTTGCAGGTTGAATTTTCTTTTGCCAACTTTGTTTCGAATTTCGATACTGGCAAATACTACAAATGGTAGTGATTTTGTAACTAGTAAGTTGGCAGCTGAGACAAATATCGACAATATTTGTCGGTACTGGAATTCCATGAAATTGAAATTGTACTAGATTTCTGAGCCTGTTACTGGAAACTAGTGAAATTTGAACATATTAATAATTAATTAATATCAGTATTAATATTAATACATAAGAGTTATTTTATGTGTTATAATTCAAACTATAGTCAGGTAAATTTTCGGAGTTAGTACTAATAATTTCATGTGGTCAAACAAAATACATTTTTAGGTTAGGTCTCGTGAGTCAATTGTTTAGTCAAACCAAAGAATTTCGTATTGCCAGACAAAATACTTGACATTTTGATCCCTTTCTCGGATAGTTTGCCAACGAAAATATATTACAAATTATTGGAATATTTAGAATAAATTTCCAACATAAAGTATGGCAAGTAAATAAGTCATTTAGTACGAAGAGTAGTGTGATATCTGGTAACAGTTGGCAACACTGACAAGACGGCAATATTTGCTGTTTAGGAACTGTTCTTATGTGACCCTCACTATACATGCAGAAACATCAATAGTTTCGAAACTATGTGTTGCCTCCGTAACCGTTTAATGTACGGAAACGGAAATATGATTTTTTGGATTCCTTGCCAAGAGTTATTTCCACTTTTCGTATTTACAGTAGTTCGGGAACTTTGGATGTGCCTGCATCTACGATACTTACGAAAACTATCAAATAGGGAGTTTTTTTGCCACAACGTGTTTCTTGTGACCGTAAACTATAATACCACGCGACCGAATACGGTAAGAACAACAGTACATCGAAAACAGCATTCAACAAATTTAAGTACGGCAGAGATTTTTTTATAAAAAAACAGTTCATAAAAGAAGTGAAGAAATTGTACAAGAATTATAAATTACACTTATTTTATAAAAGATAAAAATTTCAAACAAAATTAGGTAAACATATGAGAACGGTTGACAACAGAATCCCTCTACAAAATTTTCAGTTACGGATAATGAATGATGAAAGCATTTTGTTGAACAGAAATTCGACTTCGGCTGCCATGTATTACGTCACATCCGATAAAGGGACAATGTATACGAGACCTTTCCTATTCACAAGGGGAGTCCGCACATACTGTGTAATAATCTACTTAGAAGAGTTTATTATAATCCAGGGTGGGCGGTTGCAGTATAGTTAAAAAAAATAAGTAATGTTACTCAGTTGTGGTTTAACATAGATGCGTAAGAGACGCGTGCACAATACATGCGTAACTATAGAAAATTAATATAACATTAGCATTATTCCCATACAGCTTGATAAATAATAGCAGATTGACGGAATATTCTCATGTGCTTATATACAGTATACCAGTTAACTGTTGTCTGTAGCTCAAAAACAGTTCTTTGTCCTCTGAATTGTACATTCTGTTTCAATGTATTATTATTATTATCATTATTATTATTATTACTATTATTATTATTATTATTATTATTGTTATTATTATGAAATGTATTGTGGGTCCCTATCACCACGGCTTGGAGCGTCCTCAGGTTGCGGATCTCGAGGAGACGGTCTCCAGATATGGAGGATAGCTGTGAATGTATTGAATAAGCAGTCGCGGACAGCCGATGAGGGGTGGTCCTCCAGCTTGGGGGTTGGGCGAAGGGCTAACAACCCATCACCGTAAAAAACAGCTTGTTACGAAACCTCAAAATAAGCCTCGATCAACGGCGGGCTTATGTAAGGGCGGTAATGAACCTCCGGGTTCCTTAAAAGCCAGTAAGTAAGTATTACATTGAATAAACTGGCTACTGAAGAATGCATTGGTAGGAACAGTGAACATGAGAAAGGTTCGGGAAAGAAGAGGATATCAGATGACAGGAAACGTTAAGATACATGAATCGTATGCGGAGACTAAGGGGAAGGCAGAAAATAGGAATGATTGGAGAATGCTCGGATTACAGTGAAAGATATGCTCTTGTATTGTATTGTATTTATTTACATTCCATGGTATTCGTACATCGCTTCACAGATAGAATATGGAACATGTCAAAAAATCTTAATAGTACTATAAAGTCAATTATAGTCACAGTCTAGTAGAAATGTATACAGAAGAGTTTTGCATTGTAGTCTACTAGTACAACACAAAGGTTTAGTATCAATACTTAATACAAGACAGAAATATTCATGAAGCGTTGTTGAATGTCATAAATTCACCTACAGAATAGAAGGCGTAAGAAATTAAGTACTTCTTTAATTTGCCCCTAAATAATTTTATGTTTTGAATTTAATTTTTATATCTATGCGGAGGCTATTAAAATATTATTTTACTGCCAATATAACGCACTCCATTTTGATAGCAGGATAGATTTGTCGATGGAGTTTGAAAGTCATTTTTTGACGAATATTTATGCCATGAACTGTTGCATTAGTTACAAAGTTTTCACGATTGCATACGAGGAAATTTATTAATAAAAAATATACAGACAAGCCATGGGCATTATTTGTAGTTTTTTTTTAAATGGTCTTACACAATTCTCTAGATTTGGCACCTACTATTATTATATGCAGAAAGCTATGCTTTATTATTATTATTATTATTATTATTATTATTATTATTATTATTATTATTATTATTATGTTATTGGAGGGGATTAACTGTTTCTTATTCATAGTTTATTTCGTTTCGTTCATTAGTTACGCTCTTCTGAGTTCTTATAATTTCTACAATTTTATTTGTATCTTCGTCAGCATTCTAGGAATTGCTAAAATATACCTATATATATTTTTTTTTTCTGTCAAACATTTTTATAAGTTTTTATTTTAAAATAACTTTTAGTAAACATTTATCTAGGCTTGACATTAAGATAATGAATTTTATAAAAGTTTAAAATGAAGCGAAGACTCCGAGAAAGTACCCTTGACGCCTTAGAACGTTTTTGCAGCCCACGATTTAATTAGGAAAACAGTTTCAAATTTCACTGTCTTTTCCCCTTAATCGGCATTAAACATTCATCTCTGAGAATGTAACCGGAACCTGTTCGGTTTGTAGCCGAATTCTTTAAAAAAAATTCACTGTCACTTTTGGGACTTTCCTGGCTGGCAGAAATCCCAGACATGTAACATGGACACATATAGGAATGATTCCCACCCTCTCAAATAATGAATAAAAGAAATGTAAAAAAGCAGATTCAAGGTCCAGAGGGGCTAGCTTGAGCTTGTGGGAAGCTGGGTGTTGATCTGGGTCACAGAGAGGCGAGGAGCCGTGGTCCTTGACGTGCTCCCCCTCGCTCCGCCTTGCACAGGGACGCAGTGAGTAGAGAGGTCAACGCCCCGCATCCACGTGGCAAGGACGGCGATATGGGTGCCACGTGGAGAGCTTGGCCGCCTCGCTCAAGGACGAGCCGCGGCGCGTGGTTAGGCTTAACTCTATGCGTGACTTCTGCGTTATCCATTGTATACTTGCTGGACATTTCGTGGGGCATTATAAATATTTTCGATCCCACATACACGTGGTGGTATTTGGAACTTGGTGCTAGGCTCTGTTTCCTTTGTTTAACGATTCAAGGTTTTCCCAAATACCAAGAGACTAGCAGAGAAACCTCTTGAAATTTCGTTGAAATTCCTATTTCTGTCTACTTTTGTTAGTTTATCACGTAATGAAACATTTCCACTTCACCTATTTTATTAATTTACATATATCAAATCTCTGATATTGTTAAAGAGATTAACAGAACACTCTAGAAATTTCATTCAATTTTCTCTTAGTTAATTATATAACCAAACATTATTTTATTAATTTACTTATATAAAATCTCTGACATTATTAAAGAGATTAGCAGAACTCTCTAGAAGTTTCATTAAATTTTCTCTTAGTTAATTATATAGGTAATCAAACATTTACTTACTTAAAAATGGCTTTTAAGGAACCCGGTGGTTCATTGCCGCCCTCACATAAGCCCGCCATCTGTCCCTATCCTGTGCAAGATTAAACCAGTCTCTATCATCATTCCCACCTCCCTCAAATCCATTTTAATATTATCCTCCCATCTACGTCTCGGTCTCCCCAAAGGTCTTTTTCCCTCCGGTCTCCCAACTCTATATGCATTTCTGGATTCGCCCATACGTGCTACATGCCCTGCCCATCTCAAACGTCTGGATTTAATGTTCCTAATTATGTCAGGTGAAGAATACAATGCGTGCAGTTCTGCGTTGTGTCACTTTCTCCATTCTCCTGTAACTTCATCCCGCTTAGCCCCAAATATTTTCCTAAGCACCTTATTCTCAAACACCCTTAACCTATGTTCCTCTCTCAAAGTGAGAGTCCAAGTTTCACAACCATACAGAACAACCGGTAATATAACTGTTTTATAAATTCTAGCTTTCAGATTTTTTGACAGCAGACTAGATGATAAAAGCTTCTCAACCGAATAATAACACGCATTTCCCATATTATAATCAAACATTATTGAATTACTTTACTTATATAAAATCTCTGTCATTATTAAAGAGATTAGCAGAACTTTCTAGAAATTTCATTAAATTTTCTCTTAGTTAATTGTATAACTAAACATTATTGTATTAATTTATCAAATCTCTTGATAATTATTAAAGAGATTAGCAGAACTCTCTAGAAGTTTCATTACATTTTCTCTTAGTTAATTATATAATCAAACATTATTGTATTAATTTACTTATATGAAATCTCTGGTAAAGTCTCTGATATTATTACATTTGTTATAATATATAGCACGAATTGAGACATTAGCAGAACTCTCTAAAAATGTCATTGAATTTTCTCTTAGTTAATTATATAATCGAATTTTAGTGTATTAATTTGCTCATATCAAAACTCTAATATTACTTAACTTAATGTATAACACTGAAATGAGAGATTAGTAGAATTCTCTAGAAATTTCATTGAATTTTCTTTTAGTTCATTACATAATAAAACATTTCGGATATTATTTATCGGTCTTTCGGATTAGTAGAATTCTCTAGAAATTGCATTGAATTTTCTTTTAGTTCATTATATAATAAAACATTTCGGATATTATTTATCGGTCTTTCGGATTAGTAGAATTCTCTAGAAATTTCATTGAATTTTCTTTTAGTTCATTATATAATAAAACATTTCAGATATTATTTATCGGTCTTTCGGATGTCTGTTAATATACCATTAGTTGCAGTATCTAATACCTAAATGGGAGATTATCAAACACTATAGAAATTTCGTTAAACTTTCTGTTTCGATCTTCATTTGTTTGTTTATTATATAACCAAACTTTTGTTGTATTATTTTATCGTTTTTTATATAAAGCTATATATTTCAAATCTCATATTATATTATTGATTATAATGTGTATCACAGAAATGAGCCCTCTAGATATTTAATTTAATTCTTTGTTAGTTCGTTGTATAATTAAACTTTTCGCACAGTATTTGTCGTTGAATTTTCTGTTAGTTTATCATAATCAATCATTTCATATATTTTTAAATGTAACGATTTGTGTGTTTCAGATCTCAGATCCTACAAATTCTGATATTATAAAATTGGTAGTAAGATGTAGTACAGAAACGATAAACTAGCTAAACTCTCTAGAAATTTCGTTGAATTTTCGTGTACAACATCTTTTTATTAGTTTATTATATAATCAAACATTTCTCAAGCTACTTAATCGATTTTTATATTTCAAATCTCTGATATTATGTCATTGGTTGTAATATATAATACTGAAATATAAGAAGACTAACAGAACTTTCTAGGATTTTTTATTTTATTTTCTGCTTCTACCTTCTTTTGTTACTTAATAATATAATAAAGAATGTCGTATATTACTTTAGTAATGCATATAGTATATTCCAAATCTCCGATGCCATATATTAGTAGTATACTGTATAATACTGCTGTAAAACCAGGACACTAGCAGGGCCCTCTAGAAGTTTTGCCTAATTTCCTGCTGTTATCTAGTTTTGATTCTTTATTTTATAATCAAGCACTTCACACGCACTTATTACTTAATTATATTTCAAATTTTCAGTATCACATCGCTAAGTTGTAATAAACATCAATATCAACGGATTGTTAGAGAACTCAAAATTTCATTGAAATTCGCATTTCAATCTACTTGTTACTAGATTATATAATTAAATATTTCGCATGTACTTTATTATTATTATTATTATTATTATTATTATTATTATTATTATTATTATTATTATTATTATTATTATTACAAATGTATTTTCGATTTCTGAAGGATGATCTGTTGGTTTTGAATTATTATTAATTTTATTATGTTTGTTATTATGCTTATTAATTTATTGTTTTAGCCCACAAGTATGATTTGTCGATTGCTTTGCAAAAACCCAGCTTCCTCAGAAACAGATCACCCTTTATGGATTTCCTTTTAAGTTTAGCACTTCCGAAGAATATGGGCTGTTACAAACAATACATTTCGTTTATTTCACAATATTATTCTTCTGATATCATTTGTATCAAAATAAATACCATCATCACCACCACCATAATAATAAGGATCATCATTTTACTCACTGTAAACCTAGAATGTACCTTGCCTTTGAAGATCCTGTATTTACAGCCTTTGAGTTGAAATGCTTATTTTCAAAGGACATATTTCAGATAACTTTATCTATATTATATAATTATAAAAGGAAAACCTCAGTGTTGAAAGGGTGGAAGGGTGGTACCAGAGCACTTTATTTTACAAGTATGACAATCCGACATGTTTAATCTCTCAGTGAAGGCGACATGACAGTTGAAATATGAAATCGTGGGTAATGACAAGGTTATGTTTGCATGTTGAGGTAGCGAAACATTAAGGTTTCATTGTATTTACATATAATACACAATAGTTACATAGTAATATTTTAATACAGGAAATAATAATGATAGTTACACGATTAATTTTTTTTTCTGGGCAGAAAATATAATATATTATTAGAGATACTTATGGGCTGAATTCTGATCTACTCTTCGATTCTTTTATAATTTTTATTTATTCAATTACAAGCTTTTCCTCGTGATTTTTATTATTTTGGCAAAGGTTAGCATAAATATAGCAAATAATAATAACTTTACATTTGTTATATAAATGCAATTGAAAAAGTTATTTTGCAGAGAAATAATCCAAGAAAGAAAGTAATCCGATTTCAACAATTCCTTTCAGTGGTCATTAGAGGAAACAGTGTTACCAATACCCAATATGATGGAGTACAAAAGCAGTGTAAGCAGTATAACTTGGAGGAATATTCATATTATATTCCCTATAATATAATAAATTAATGAGAAATTAGTAATATAAGACCTATGTCTTTCTGTATCTGTAGCTATGACATTAGGTTCCAGTTTCTTTTTCCCATCACTTGCTTGGGATTCAATATGGAGGATTATCCTGCTCGGAATATAGAGTGCTTTAGATGATACAAATACTGTATTTAATATATGGCGGACTAGCGGCATATACTCTGAGCTGTTTTGAGGTTAAGTACAACAAATCCACAAAGCAGCCGTGGAGAAAGAGGGGTGGTGCTTTGATTGTGACAGCATTCAGTGTGACCAGCATTTCAAAACTTATCTTTTTCAAGTTTTAGAAATAAATCATGCTGATTAAAATTATTGTGCGTTATTAAAAATCGATTTTTATAATAATGCATATTACGATGTCAATATATTTCAGTAAAAATGGATATTTTTTAATCCAATTAGTTTTTACAAATGGACAATTGTATACAGCGCTATCAACAACACGATCGCAAGGTACTATAAACATATACGTAAAACAAAGTGAGCAACAGGGCCATGTTTTAAAAGACAGCAGAGATTTTTTATGAGAAACGTAGTCTATAAATAGGCCTAAGTATTTTCTGCTTGAGGTGAGTGAAATATTGCTCCTATATTTTATATATGTATTGATTTATACCCAAGATTCTTTTAATATCTGTGGGCTAACTAGTATTAATAATAAAAATCATACGATGATCTATTATGTGCGCAGTTTCTAAGAGAGCTGCTTTTTGGACTTCTATAACGCTGTATTTCCCAGATATAATATAATATAATATAATATAATATAATATAACATAATATAATATAATATAATATAATATAATATAATATAATATAATATAATATAATATTTATTTAATACTATACACTTGAGCTACATTAGGCATTGCAGCCCAAAAGAGCAGAAGCTCGTGCTCGGGCGCAGTTCAGAACAGTTATACAAAATATATCACAAAATTAAGAGAGTTCATTGAGCACAATAACATTAATAAGTGGTAAAATATATACAGCATGTAATAATAGGGTCTATATAAAATAGAAAATACAAAAGTACATGAATATTAGAGTATCAATTTTTAACTCAATTAGCTTAAACAATTAAATAACTAATCTGATTTGTTTCTTAAATCTATGTGTGTTAAGTGTACTTAGCTCAGGGTAAGCTCGAATTAATGTATTATATATTTTGGGTCCAAAATTTCTGCTGTTTTAATCCAGCAGTTGTGTGGCATTTGGGAGTATTTAGAAAGAAACTGTAGTTTTGTCTCGTACGGTATTTATGAGGATCAAATTTAAATGTATTGTGGTTTTTATGGAAGTAAATCAGCAATGTCTGTTTATAAATTTGTTCTAGATTAGATACACCAAATTCCTGAAAAATTAATTTTGTTGGGTAATCAAAAGGTTTATATAGACAAATTTTGATAATTATTTTTTGGATACATTACTTCTTTTAAAAGTGTGTATATCATATTTCCACTTGAACAAATAATTACTTATTTTTGTTTTGGTGTTCCATATGCATTAGACTTTAACGATTATATCATATTTTAAGATCGAGATAACCTTCTCCCTTAAAACATTTCTATAAGCATACCCTAGTTCTGTTCCTCATTGCCATGCCAGACTTCCTGAAGTACGTGGCCCTGTCTCTGCTTATTGACTAATTGAAATAACTCTTTGTTAATCTACGTTTGTTGACATTTCAGCCTACAAATGTACGGTACTTGTCATATCCCTTTGTAAATGAATAATGGTAGACAGCAAGTGAAATAATGACAAAGTAAACCGGAGCCTTCGTACGGTACCGTATGGAATATCCGTAGTGGAAAATGGGAGTGTGTGTTTATGTGAGAAGGTAGGGGACGGAAGTCCTGCATTCAGACCATATTTGATACATTATAGCCCCAAGTAGGAAGGAATGAGATGAGAGGGATTCCTATGGCTGAATTTTTCATTGTCGGAGATGCCACTGAGATAGTTCAGGCAGTTAACAATCAGCAGATTTAGCTACATATTCCCAAGTTCTAGCTGCTTATGCCAACTGAGTGTCTCCAAATGGCAGTGTCATCATTTCTATATTTCAGCGAATCTCGCCACCGGGCGCTCGTCGACTAGCCCGGAGACACTGCCGTATTCCAAAGGATCTCGCGAACTGGCTGTTTTCACTTGACATCGCTCGTACACTTTACCCTGAAACGAAATTTTTATGATATAAAATAATTTGAAATGAGAAGATTAAGTTGAATTGGATTATTTTGGTAGAGAAGCGGCGTAACTCTGTGAAAATCTCAACCTTCCAATCATCTTCAAACTAACCAAGAATATTGTGAAATATTGTAAAATTATTATATTTGAGGAGAAAAATTCGCTCCGGCGCCGGGGACCGAACCCGGGTCCTTGGTTCTACGTACCAAGCGCTCTGACCACTGAGCTATGCCGAATTCAATCCACGCACCGGACCGAACTCTCCTCCTTTAATGTTTCCCTTTGTGGCCTGACTCCAAGTTAGGCATATATATATATATATATATATATATATATATATATATATATATATGTTGACGTATATGTCCAATGTCAACTGCCATTATACTAGGAGCGCACTCAGCTGAGTGACTTGTTGGCCGGGAATCCGTAGTTATTATGCACTTCTAGCTATGGGAATATTATAGATATATTAATTTGTCCTACAGAATATTCTCTGTAATATTGACATTTTAATATTTGAGGAGAAAAATTCGCTCCGGCCTCGGGGATCGAACCCGGGTCCTTGGTTCTACGTACCAACTCGAACTCTGACTTCGGTCCGGTGCTGTGGATTGAATTCGGCGTAGCTCAGTGGTCAGAGCGCTTGGTACGTAGAACCAAGGACCCGGGCTCGATCCCCGGCGCCGGAGCGAATTTTTATCCTCAAATATTAAAATGTCAATATTACAGAGAATGTTCTGTAGGACAAATTAATAAATCTATTATATTGTAAAATTATCCGTGAAGAAGAAAGTCAATAAATATGCTCATCTTTTAGACAATTATATCCTTGTCCCCTTTGCTGTGGAGACCTTCGGTCTTTGGAGTCATGACGCTAAAGTTTTGGTATCTCAAATAGGCAAAATTTTGATCTCCATTACTGGTAATCGTCGTTGCAATACTTATTTGCGTCAAGGCTTAAGCATTGCTATTCAACGTGGAAATGCAATGAACGTTTTAGTACTCTTCCCGAATCCAGCCCTTTGGACGAACACTTTCTCCTGTAAAATTTATTATCCTCTGTGCAAAAATTTTTCTGTTTAGTTTTTTATATATGTAATACAAGAAAGATAATGAATACAATTTTCAATTTTCAGCTTTGGAAATGTATATTTCAATCTTAAAATGTTGCCTTCTTGCAGCCACTTGAGGAGACTGTGACTGAAGTTTCTGCAATGCAATAAATTCGCAATGCCTAATAGTCCTGCAACCAGCACAATACCGGAGGTGAAGAAGTTGCCGCCCCGTCAAGGCAAACCACATTTTTTGCAATGAAAATTGTAGCAGAAGCTAAAAGCACAATAATATTTGTGAAACGTTCAACTTAGCAGAAAAGTTTTGAATTTGGAATCTTAATTTCTGACTTCCTCTCGTGATAGAGCTCTGAATGAAACAGTGTTTCGGTTGCGTACAGTAAACATATTTTATCAGTGCGCATTGTTGATAAACAATAGTATATTGATTGGTGTGTGACTGCGGCCCAACTGTTCACGCGTGGAGGGCTCTCCGAGTCCGGCACTGCCACGCACTGCTTGCCTCTCGACCAAGCCATGGGTGAAATTGTTGTTCGCTGTCACATTTTACGAATGGTCCTTTGGTTCTCCCGTCCCTCCCAAAAGGATTGTCGGTGGATTTCGTATGTAGTCGCTGTACAGTGTGGCGTGTCAGTGCTTTGAGGCCTGCTTTTCATTATTTCCAGCCTGTTGAACCGCTTCCATCAAAGTTCAGAGCTTCATGGAAGTAATTAGCCAACATAGAAAGAAGGACAGTACACCATATCCGATTAACGTTTACACTCCCACATACAAAAGATGCCTCTTGTTACGCAACTAAACACAAGGCCATAAATCTAATAGTATGCATATTTGCAAGCGTATGTATGTATGTATGTATGTATGTATGTATGTATGTATGTATGTATGTATGTATGTATGTATGTATGTATGTATGTATGTATGTATGTATGTGTGTGTATGTATGTACTCTATGTATTTATGTATGCATGTGTGTGTGCTGTATGTATGTGTGTACTGTATGTATGTATATAGGTATGTATTTCATTTTTTTATTTTAGTAGATTATTTTACGACGCTTTATCAACATCTTAGGTTATTTAGCATCTGAATGAGATGAAGGTGATAATGGTGAGATGAATCCAGGGTAACTTGTCCCAACCGGGAATCGATCCCGGGCCACCTGGTTTCGCGACCAGACCCGCTAACCGTTACTCCACAGGTGTGGAATGTGTATGTATGTATGTATGTATTTTTTATTTTACTAGGTTATTTTACGACGCTTTATCAACATCTTAGGTTATTTAGCATCTGAATGAGATGAAGGTGATAATGCCGGTGAGATGAGTCCGGGGTAACTTGTCCCAATTGGGAATCGAACCCGGGCCACCTAGTTTCGCGGCCAGACCCGCTAACCGTTACTCCACAGGTGTGGACTGTGTAAGAATGTATGTATGTATGTATGTATGTATGTATGTATGTATGTATGTATTTTTTATTTTACTGGGTTATTTTACGACGCTTTATCAACATCTTTGGTTATTTAGCGTCTGAATGAGATGAAGGTGATAATGACAGTGAAATGAGTCGGGGTCCAGCACCGAAAGGTACCCAGCATTTGCTTATATTGGGTTGAGGGAAAACCCCGGAAAAAACTCCAACCAGGTAACTTTCCTCAACCGGGAATCGAACCCGGGCCACCTGGTTTCGCGGCCAGACGTGCTAACCGTTACTCCACAGGTGTGGACTGTATGTATGTATTATGTATGTATGTATGTATGTATGTATGTATGTATGTATGTATGTATGTATGCATGCATGTATGTATGTATGTATGGATTAAATCTTTAAGTTAAGAATTTCATTTACACTGAATAATTTTATCGTGAAATTCGGTATAGTCTGAGATATTATATAAATTATTTATTTTATTTTATTTTATTTTATTTATTGTCTTAAAATTAATTGATTGTTTTTGTATATGTTGTTGAGTAAATTTTTTTGATTATATTTTATTTTTACTGTATGGGTTGTATTATTAATTTATAAAAGTAGATTTTTGTTGTACCTTGTGTATCAGGGTTTATTAAATTATATTATAAATTTGTTGTATGTATATATGTATGCATGCATGTATGTATGTATGTATGTATGTATGTATGTATGTATGAGAACATGTGTTAGTATAGTTGTCAAGTATTAACTTTTAGTGCATAAAAATCCGGTCTCTAGTTAATGCAGTTAAAGTATTTTTACAGCTGGTAGTGCTTTTCATCTCTTGAAGAAAAAAATGGTTCGATAAAATAAAAATTATTAAACATAACTTCCACCATCCTTTTCATTGATGGTAAAATTAATTTTTTGCTGAAAATGTGGAGTTCTCTCATCTAGGCTCCAATTCAGTTACTTGAATGAAACAAGCAACGCCTTATCGGAAGCGGCAGTATTATTTTTATCGCTTGGGAAGATTTTCATGTGAGTTCAAAGGCGTAGAGAGTGTTCACTTAACTTCAAAAGCATATGAGAATTGTCGTTTTCTAAATGTCTTTTAAGTTTATTTGACACCACCAGCTGATTAGACAAAACACTTCCGCAAACAAAACACTCGAGATTCTGATTACTTTCGTTCCCACACCTTGTAAGACCATGCTGTAAGCGAACTTCACTTTATTTTCATAACACAGTCCATTTTTTCGTTACCTGAGAAATTGTGATTTCCATTCACAACACTAGCACTAATGAGTTTTTTGTCACTTGTAGTCTAAGAATATTTATTGAATGAATTTCAATCAAAATAACTTATCAATATTTGAAAAACAACAACATATATTTATACATATAAATAATTCATTGAAGTTAAAAATATGTTGCTAACGTTTTGTCTATTTAGGCATCTTCAGGCATATATTCAAAATATCTCATGTAGTGCATTAAAATTTTACTTATATTCGCATAATCATTAAATAGATAACTAAACAATCTTAAAATAAACATATTAAAATAATACATAAAAATTAAATAAACAAATGATAGGTGTGTTAATTATTGCTTTCGATTAATTTACTTGTTTAACCCTAGAGAGCTCGCGCCTGTAAACTTTACGTCATGGCTCGCGCACGGTCGATTCGACCGTGCGTGGAAATGAAGCGGAATCTATATTTTTTTGCTAATATCTGTTAGCACAAAAGTTACAAAAACATTATTTAACTGTATTTTATTCATTAACATCATTGTTAATATGTATTAAAAAGAAGATGAACATGCCAATAGCCAAGTAACCTTGAGTGTCCTTTATACTGTGTAAAATATATAAATCACATTATATGTTAAATATTTTCATCATGGCCTGGTATAGGAGTAACACAAAAATATGACGGTATTTCCACTTGTCCTATTCATTATAGTCATTATTGGTGTGAAATAGGCCTAAATTCAACAAACACGGAAGAAAATAATATTAGAAGATGAACTCACTTAGTCACATGACCTCACACGTATTACATATCTTCATCACTATCACCATCGGCACTTTCTTCAGGATTAGCACAAAAAGTGCAAGTTGACTGTGTATGTTCTTTGCAGATGAAGTGGCGGCATACATTACACCTCGTCTTAGACTTACGATTTTTCTTCCAATCGCAGAGATGGCACCTTCCTGGACCCTCATCTTCTCCAGATGGAGGTGGATTTCTTTCTTCGGCAGTTCCAGTAATTTCTCTGATGTTTCTCTTCAGTTGACGCGGCAGATTTTCTAGTTGCAGTCTTTCAAGTAGATAATTTCTAGACAACTGCTTGCTGAGTGTTTGTAGGAATTTTCCTCGAAACATGTCAAATTGGCTAATATTGTGTTTCAGTATAATGAAACTATTGATGCCTGCTATGTTCAGTAGTGTAAAGAACAGAGTTAGAGGCCAGCGGTTACTGGTTCTTGCAACTGAATACCTAGCCTTGTAGTCGTCCACCATGTCCACCCCTCCTTTCGCTGAATTATGAAACGTCAACATGTAAGATTTTCTAGATTCTTCAGAGTCTGGATCAATTTCATCGGTATGATGCATGGTGGATAACAGCAACACCACCTTCTTCTTTTTCGGACAGTAGGACAGAAGGGTCTTGTCCTTGGTGAACCCGAAAACACTGCTTTTTTCCATTGAATGACTTTGCAAAAATAAAGGGGGCACCTCCCTCTTATTTTTTCTCAGCGTTCCAACTAATGTTAACTTGTGAGTTAGAACTTAGAGAACTTAGAAGTTCATCAGCAAGCGGCACCGAAGTGAACCAGTTGTCAGTGGTGACGTTTCTCCTGGATCCACTGATTGGCTGCACCATCCTGTTCACAACACATTTAGCAGAGTTATCAACTTGGTAGGGCCCTTCAGGCTGCTTACCAGCGTAGACTTCCATATTCAGTGTATAAAAGGTTTTTGCACATGCCAGAGAGAATACCTTTATTCCATATCTTGCCGGTTTTGTTTTTATGAATTGTTTGAAACTGCACCTTCCCCTAAAAGATTCCAACATCTCGTCGATAGTGACGTATTCGCTAACAGTAAAATTCTCGGAGCAATTTTGAACAATTTGCTCAAAGAGAGATCGAATAGTAGCAAGCTTATCAACACTTCTGCGCTCTTGTCAAGTATTTGAATCATCAAATCTTAAAACTGTCACCAGGAACTTGAATTGCATCCGGCTCATACAAGTTCTGAAATAAGGAACACCTGTCCCATCAGCAGACCAAAGGTCGAACAGGTTCAGATGAGATGCTCTCAAAACTCCAGCCATATAAAGAAGTCCTATAAAAGCTTCCATTTCAGTTCTCGTTGTATTGTGTGCATCTCTTGGGCGGCTGTAATTTGGACGCACTTTTCAATTTTTTCATTTGTATGTCTAACAATTTCATCAATGATAGTGTCAGTAAAAAATAACTTCCAACACTGGAATGGAGTCGATGCGCTCCTTGCTACCTGTTTTACACCAGGTATAAACCTTACTATATTACGTTCGCCAACACGTCTGTTACGTGGTGGACAGTGCATTTCCCATGTAGTTACTCCATCTTTCCCTGTATAAATTGGACCTGGAACAAGGTCTACTTCCTCATCTGCTGATTGAGCAGAGTCTGTGTTGTGATCGATTTCTTCAACCATATCTTCTTCTTCAACGTCCGATTCAATGCTATCAATTGGTCTGATAATTTCTTCTTCAGGGAAAAATTGTCTTCTGACTGCACCAGCTTCCCTTCCTGTTTCTTCTTCCCGGGCCATTTCCTTTTCTACACTATCAATAAGGTTCCTTATCCTTTCTCCCTCTTCATCCATATTTCTACACGGCAATGTACGGGGATCAGTAGTGAAAATAAAGTATTACACTGACAAAAACGTACGTATATATGAAAAGTTATCAATACAAGAAAAAACTACATTATACTTATACACCAAGTGAAACAATACGAAGTTGCGTAATGACTCGCACACGGTTGAAACGACCAGGTCTGTATAACAACAGTTTCAAATCAAATTGACCAATAGCAAAGTGCATGACAACAATCACATCTTATTCTGGAAGAGTCGAATGAAAGGTACTGAAGGGGTGAGCGGCAGAACTCAAGTGACCTAGAAGCAGAAGCTAAACATTTATCACACCCGGTCGAAAAGACCGTGCGCGAGCTCTCAAGGGTTAATGGTTAAAACCAAACTAATATTCGAAATCTAATTCAATTTTATAACAATAATTAGAACAACTATTAATACACACAAGAAAATTACAATAATTATGTACATTAAAACAGGTTCAATTTCTATTAATGTTACATCTATTTAATGTTCATTAATTCATAAATAATATCTTTATTAATGTATTGCACAAGATCGTATAAATGTTTGTGTTTTGTAAATCAATGGTTTGTGTCGTTGTGTGTCATAATATGTCAAGCCTTTGTTGTTTTATTGAAGTTATAATTGTAGAAAAGTAATATGATTTTCTTGTTCATGTTAATTCCAATATTAACCTTCATTATTTCATTTATTAGTAGACGTCGGAATCGTTATCTTCGACTTGGGATGCAAATTAGATCGTAGGTAGCCTATATTAACTGGAAGTTGAGCCTAATCGTGATGCATTTCATTCTGTAATACATGTTATATCGTAAGTATTAATATAATATAAAAGGTGAATATTGACTGAATACTGAGTTGACTGAAACTCATTCAATAAATATTCTTACATTATATTTGACTTATCTGAATACCACTACAATGTTTTCTAAAACACTTGTAGTCTGGTCATATAGTCATACTGCAGCATTTTACGAATCGCAAATTTCTCCATTGTAAATATGAAACAACACATTTTAATAGGATTACAAATTACCACAACGTTGGCCCGGAGATTGTGTCAATGAGTAGCCTGATGAATCTAAAATATATTAGAAGTGAAATGATTGTTTTTTATGCTAATGCTTCGTGTTTTGGCGTGTGGCAATTTGCGCCTCTATCTACTGGTTTTTGACGATTATGATTAAGAATCTTGTTTTGAGGATGGGCACTCATTATTTTAGATTCTATTCTAGGCAGGATGATTTACTATGAAGGTGATAATAACGACAAAATGATCCCAGGATCCGGCGCCGAAAGTTACCCAGCATTTTCTCTTAATAGGTTGGGTAAAACCCCATACTCCTCCAACCAGATAACTTCTCTCAACTAGGATTTGATCTCAGGTCCGCTGATTCCTTAGTCAGACACGTCGACCACTGCTAAAAAGAGGTGAACTATGAATCGTTGGTACAAAAATGAGTTATGTACCATTATACAGAGTTTTCTAAAACGATAACAGAAATAATCTTATAACATTTAACACACAACAGTTATCGAACCACTAATGGCCAGTTTGTCCAAGTAATGTTTCATTTTGCTTAACGAATGTTAAATTAACAGTCTGTTTATTTTTAACGCTTTGTTAATGTATTTTACATTTTTTTCAACATAATTTTGTTTAAGATAACCAACACTTAACTATAACGTCTGTTAGCATTATTTTAACTACTCAACAGCAGATGGTAATGATTCTACACATTTAAGACAATTTTTGATTGGCTAAAATTAATCTTTAAATTCTATATTATAGAGTGAGTCCTGAAACTTGCATAAAATGACAACCTGTTATAGTAGGCCACGCTCCATAAACAAACAGTTGACAAATAAAAGTTACAGGTGACGTGCTGAATAATAATTACAAAGTAAGGTTATATTTCCTCATTGCTATTATGAATACGAAATACGAAAGAAATAAAATAACACTGATGTATTTAAACAGTCCAAAGTATTTTTTAAATGTTATATTACCAGTCATATGCTAAACATTCCCTACAGAGAGACACAAAATATTAATTTCGCAACTTCTGTTCGAACAGCTGTGGAGACATCGGCCATATTTAACTAACTGTTAAACGAGTTAACTGCCCGAAATCCTACATTTAAAATTAACAAACTGTTAACAATCTGTTAAACCAAACTGGTGTTGAAAACATACAATTTTATTAATTAACAAACTGTTTAGAGTTTAACAGTCGTTAAATTTTCTAACAATACTTGGAAAAACCGGCCATAAGTGTTATATATTCGTACGTTTGGAAGGACTAGAAGCCATAGCATCACACTACCCCATCATTACATTCATTGAGTCCACACCTGTGTAGTAACGGTTAGCGCGTCTGGCTGCGAAATTAGGTGGCCCGGGTTCGATTCTCGGTCTGGGCAAGTTGCCTAGTTGAGGTTTTGTACGGGGTTTTCCCTCAATCCAATATGAGCAAATGCTGGGTAACTATCGGTGCTGGACCCCGGACTCATTTCACCGGCATTATCGCCTTCATCTCATTCAGACGCTAAATAACCAAAGATGTTTATAAAGCGTCGTAAAATAACCTACTAAAAACATTCATTGTTCTCCCGAACATGTTGAAGACTACGTAGATTAAGTCTAAAGCACCATTCTTTTAACAATCCGCACAAAAAAAAAAACGAATAACACACTAACAAGTCAAGAATTTGTCCAGATATTGAATTCTGTGCTTTTGAAAAGTAACCGACTGGGATACATCTGTAGCAGCGGCGGTTCCTCGGGGGAGGGAAAGGAGGAACGTCCTCCTCACATTTTTCTTCTTTTGAAAATATATGCCAAATAAAGTAAGTCTCTTGAAATTCGAGGAAGATTCGATAATTTTTAAGTTCACAGCTATAAGAAAATCTCGGTTGATCGAGTTTTAAACGACGCGCTCTCATGTGCTATGCTGCTAGAAAACTGTGAGAAAGATGCGAGATTGTTTGTGTAGAGGAAAGGCACTCCATTCCTCCTCTACTGCAGTTAACACACATAGACAACAGCGCATTAGCGGCCAGAGAAAGAAGGAGAGTTTTAAAGCAAGTAAATGAACGGTTAGGGAGGAGATCCTCCTCTGAATCAGCGCATGGGCGTGAAATAGAAACCGACTGGTCGTGCAGCAAGCTCGCTACCGCTGCCATCTAACGATGGTACATTCAACCAGACTACAACACATCTAGGTGAGACACAATAAAAACAGTTTTAACGCAGCGCTATGAAAGACACCATATAAACTTTTTTTTTAAATTATAAATCACAAATATTATTCATTGCACTTTATATAGGCTACTATTCATGGTTTGAAACTTTCAAGGATATTTGAAAGTTAAAGTCGGGTTTATATAAAACAAAGCAGATCTTTTGGCCCCTGAAATTCACTTCCATTCATTGTATACTAGATAGGGCAACAGCCAAGTTGTCAGTTTTGTACTAATATATTTGAAATTGAAAGTAGGTACTCCAAACTGCATTATTTTTAACATAACAAATTAATCGGCCACCGGCAGCTTTGAACATTAATGGTAGTATAACTTTACAAGAACTGACATTCTTCAAAAGCATGTGATATTGAACTTGTAAAATGTACATGTGGCAACACAGACCACGTGGGTGGGTGCAGTGTTCTCGCTTTCCTCAGATTATTTCCCATTCCCATTTCCGTAAAACGGTTCGATTACGTTTTAGTAGCTAGTCTCGTCCAACACATGTGATGCTGTAGTGTGCTCGAAAAATGCTGCGAGGTTGTGAATTTCCTTGTAATTGTTAATTTGTGCAATTATTCAACAATGAATAGAAGTAAAAACATAATGCTTTTGGAAAATTTAGGAAACTCAGTTTACAAGAACAGATTATTGCTATACAGAAGGGAAGGCCAACCCCAACACTACTTGGTCTTACATGTATGCATGTAGGCTAATTTGTAGCATGTTTCATTCAAGAAGGTGTCATTTCGTGCTGTTAACTTCTTTCCTCCTCTTAAGAAATATGCAGGAGCCGCCACTGATCTGTAGCAATAGGTGTCCATTTTCTTGTTGAAGCATTGCTTTTCCATATCAAGATTGTTTGTTTCCGTTACTAAGGGCCGAATTCATAGTCGACACTTATCGTAAGGAAACACTTAAGCAGTTGCTTATTATAATTTCCTATTCTTAAATCCCACTGGAGTGAACACTTATTCAAATAAGGTAGCTTGTCAGCTTACTCAAGTGTTTCCTCATTTGCACTATAATCAGCTGATTCGGTATACAATGGATGATGATTATGATATAATTTAATTTATTGAGTTCTGTAATTAAAATGAAAATGAGTTTCGGCAAGCAAAAGATATGGAAAACCCTTTAGAGATGTATAATGATCAACAATTTAAGAGGAGATACCGTTTCAACAAGAATACTGTTGTGAATATTCTGGTGTCTCATTTAAATTCACAATACAACCATGAGGCTTGCCGATTTCGCCACTGCTGAAAGTACTGGTTGCTTTGAGATTTTAGGCTACAGCAGCATTTCAGGTAGATTTAAGTGGCATTTTTTTCGAAAAGTATTCACGTCCCAACAAAGTGCTATTTGCATTTTTGTTTGTATTCTACCGAAAGAATAAGCTGTTAAAATTTGCGTAATTATATCACTTCCACTTTGTTTAGCATTTAGCATAAAAATAACTGAAAAATAAATGAAAATGATTTACTTACAGGAATATTTCCGGAGTTTGCATCAAACTCAATTGCAATTTTGTTCCATGTCAATTTCTTCTTTTGGAGAGAACAATTATCAATTTTTTTTTACTTTCGACGATATCTCCATATTTCATAACTAGTTATCTTAGCTCACTTCTTTCTTTTCTGTAAAACGCTTTCAGGACATCGTGTATAATTTTTAGCACTATAACATTTACTTCTGTATTTGTGTATGACAATAATGCCGACTTAACAATTTGAAGGCGCTGGAAAATAATTGAATGTAGGAAAGCACTCACGTCTAGCCATGTTGCCATATTTCTTTCAATGTCAAGGGAATGCTCAGGGCATATGAATGAGTAGCGTCTCTGCAATACGATCTGAAATAAGTGCTAAGGAAACGCTCATTACTTAAGTGTTTCCTCATTTTATAAGTGACGACTATGAATTCGACCCTAAATGTGGCCAAATCCAGCGTTCAGCAAAAAAAAAAAAAAAATGTAACATTTTAAAATTCCTTTTCATAACGAAAAATTACATTTGTCCGACTCAAATTTCTGCAAATTTAGAGGACAAAACTAAAATTCTTTCAATAATTTATTACCATAATACACTGTTCTCTTAAATTGACCGAGCATATTGGGGATTAAATCAAATGGCTTTCCCAAAAAACGCTATGAAATGTTTGATATAAAACAATTTTTATCTCGAACCCCCTGAAATTAATGACATCATTTATGGTTAACCCTGTATATATATATATATATATATATATATATATATATATATATGTGTGTGTGTGTGTGTGTGTGTGTGAATTTGCTGTGACAACGGAGGTTTCCTGAACCAAAAAATATTTTCTTTCTTCAGTTCTCTCGATCTGGTCAGTCTTCATTTGTCAGGTTTCCTTTTTGCTTTATCTTCTTCATTTTCTCTGCCCATGTGGTTCTAATAATATTAATAATAATAATAATAATAATAGTAATAATAATAATAATAATAATAATAATAATAATAATAATAATAATCAGGTAATGAATCCAGTCAATAAAGTTTAAAACTACCGGGTGTTCATTTCAAAGTGTGCCATGACGTCACTGTTGTGAGTCAGCGATTTGAAGCGAGTTTCAGCTTTTATGTCAGAGAAGTTGCCTATTATTCAAGGCGTTCAATCTGGACTTGAGAACGTGTACGGTATAACTTGAACGTCGTAGCAACAGATGGCGGTCTGTACGGTCTATGTGTTACCATAACCTCTTTCGAACTGTATTTTGCGCGGGCAAATCATACGCAGGGTATTTGTTATCATCGGTAACGGCAACATTCCACAACACGAATCAAATGCTCCGTGTCCATGTTGACCGTCGAAGTTGATGTCAACAAATACGTAAGTAATCGTCTTAACCCTCTCCTCATAAAGAAAAAAACTCACCTCAGTACGTGTTTCCAAACAGTTCACATT